>NW_017259586.1:22338-23596 GCF_001594045.1 Atta colombica
AGAGAGAGAGAGAGAGAGAGAGAGAGAGAGAGAGAGAGAGAGAGAGAAGTAAAGAGAAAAATATGGTAAATATATGTCCTTTCTCGCAGATTTTTGTTAAAACTATTACTTTGCATACAAAACTGTGATTCGTGTCCAGATTTTTAGTAGAAGATCTCTACTCGGGCAAATTTCCAGTCGCCTTATATAAAGGAATAGCGACGTCTAAAGATTACAGAGGAGATGCAAGAGATATCTAAATGTCTCTGGAACTTCATAAGCGTCTCACGCCTCGAGCGTTACGTTCAAAGAGATTGCAGATCGCGTTACGTTAGATATCCAAACTCATTGTCAAACCGTAATGGCTTTTCGTTACATTGTCTGAGACACATCTGATACACAGAGCACAAAGTATCTCTAAGCGTTAAACATAACGTGCTTTCGGTTGATTTTAAAGCTAAAGTGCAAGTAAAATATACGCTTGATCACGTAAGTTTTACGCTACTGTATTTTGACTATTAAAATTTTACTCGGTGCGTTTCACTCCACGCTCGCGTTAATTATGAATTAACTATGGAGGGATCTCCGCAAATGGATTTCGTGTGATATAAGAGGCAGCTATAGTTTCGGTAACATACTCAATGCTGCTGCGGCCAATCTCTCGGAGCAATCTCCATAAAATATGACGTGCAACGCCGACAACTTGGGGTCCCTGCCGCAGGCCGCCTGCTGCAGTTCGCACTCCGACCGGTAAGTTTTAAGGTCGCTACCGCAAACAAGCTCGCCGCTGCTCTCCGGACAGACCTTCGGACACACGCATACACCCGCCACACAATGCGCCCCATGGTCGCATGTTACTCTGTCGCGATCGCATAATTCTGGAAAACATTCAGTTTTCTCTTTTTAATTAGCTCGCAACATAGGCCTAGTTTCCACCGAAGGTTTAAACCGGATCAGAATGTAAGAACCAACTACAGTCGAACGACAGGGGAATGCTCGACTGTAGTTGGTTGATTCTTACATTCTGATCCGGTTTAAACCCTCGGTGGAAACTAAATCATAGACGGATTATTGCTATAAATCTTAAATCTCTAAAACAAGTAATTCAGTGGATTACTATAATTTTCAGAAAAGAATATATACGTGCGCGTGTTGTATGTGTTTACACTTGGTAAAGTCTAGTTTTTAAGATGTCGAAAGAATCTGTTTGAAAATGTGTGTGAAGTAAAACGTGCTTATTCTTGGACTAAAATTTTGCTTAATATTAATTAATAATTAA
>NW_017259586.1:23696-28088 GCF_001594045.1 Atta colombica
TATTATATAGTTTATAATATTATACGCAGTATACTTTTGTGTAAATCTCTACTGTGATAGAAAAGGATAAAAAGAAAATCGTTTTACTTGGTCGCGGTTTCTGGACTTATCGCATTAGCTCTCATTCGCAAGACATATAAAATATATACTGCTTACCGCAAGCACCCACGTAGCTAATGTTGATGAGGACTTGGTTCATGCATGACGCCCTTTTCAATGAGCATTCGTTATCGTACGTCACACCATCAGAACCGCAAACTTTTGCCGCCTCCGGCGGGTCCTTTACCTGTATATAATTACAAATTTGAATTTAATTTGAATAATGAATTAGATTTATATAAGAAAGACAATATATAAAAGATTAAGAACTTTGATATAAAATTTGATCTTAAAATAAAATCTTAAAATAAAATCTTTGTCTTATAATATCTATTATAAATCTGATGTTAAAGAAGAGTATGTAGGTATACAATTTTATAATAGGAACGTGCTATTTACTTTATGTCTTGCATTTCTACTCTTGCTTTCATATGGAACGTGGATTTTTGTCTAAAAATGATAAAACAAGACCGTGTACATGGCGAAGGAGCAGCAAAGAGTAATACGGAAAGTAAAATAAAAAGAAACAAAGGAAATTTAAAAGTAGAAGTTGGAAGAGGAAGCGGGAGTGCGTGTCTCACTTGTTGCGCGATACAGGAGTGCCGAGGGATGCAGAGGTGCGTTTGACGGACAGTAGGGTGAGGCTGGGAATAGGACAGGGAATAGAGGAATAAGGGTCGAGTGATGCAACAGCATAGGAAAGAGCGAAACTTAATTAGCTCTGCCGTTATATTCGCAGCTCCTCTTGTTTGCTTATTACACACGCGTTTCATGAACTTGCCACCCTTCGCTGTCTGCCACAATTATATTGGTCAGTTGAACATGTACAGGGTGTCCAAGTAAAAACCGCACAGTCAGTAAATTATTATTCCTTAACAAATTTAAGCTCGATTATTTTTCGCGAAAATGCAACTCGTAATTTCAATGCATATTAACGCAATTAACACATGAGCGTATAATCTATCTTAATTCTGATTATTTATAAAATGCGAATGTAATTGCTAATTATTAAACTGATAAATAAATGATAAATAAATGAATGATAAATTTATATTTAATAATATTTAAAGCATAATTAATTGCGATAAATTGGCAGTAAATTATTGGACAGTGACTGTCACAGAAGTAATTGATAATTTATTTTAATAATCTTCCGGAATATTTAACATACATATAATTACGCAAATAAATCTTTGGGAAAAAGTTTTCATTTGATCTATTCAGAATTTCGAGAGAAAGGTATTCGCATGAATAGCTTTGGTCATTTTGATGAGAAAGACGATGGTTATTATTACGGCCGTTCAAAATGCAACCACATCCGGTATGCGAGTTGCGGTAAAGTTTACGCTACGAGAGGAAGAGAAAGAGATAGACAGAAAGAGAAAGAGAGACGTCCGCACGATTTAGTTGGCTCTCTGTTAAGTTTAATTGACGTCAGTCAGCTCATTTTCTGAGGTTAATCCGCGTGCATACGCGGGCTCGTGGTTCGTGTTTCATTAAGAGGATTATTGTATGAGTTGTTCTCTACAATTATTCTACCTTAAATTAGGAATAAAATTGTCTGTCCATCATGCAGATGGCAACTCTTAATTCTGAAAGAGTGACGATGACTTTGCCGATTCCATATCACAGGATTTTTCAATTGGTGGGTTGCAAAGGATCTTTAAATATGTCACGAAAATTTTAAGAAATTTTAAGAAAAATTTTAAGTAAAATGAAACAAAAAAAATTTAGAAATAAATAAGAAAGTGAGTAAGACGCATAGTAAAAATATTTTTTTAATTGTGAAAATTATTTAAATTATATATATTTTGGTTACTCTCTTTCTAATTGAAACGACGCTACTGTCATTGCAACAAAATCATTTTTTAAAACAACATAAAAACTAAAGAACTTTAGAACTTTGCTGTTTGTTTCGTATTAACGATATCTGATAAAAGGTACTTGACAAATTTAACTAGTTATTTAATGTGCCGCGAATTGAAAAAAATGCTCTATCACATTGCTTTGCACAAAAATATTTGAAAAATTCAACGTGTATCAGAAATTAATATTTAATTCCGATAATTTAAACGATTTCCTGTCGGCCGCGCAGTCGATTTCACGTTTTTCTCCGAAGCAGTGTGGAATCCGAAATTTCCATTGTGGGCAGAGGGATCGCGTCATCGACTCACTGATACTCCCCAATAAGTATCCATGACCGACTGGCGAGTGGACTTTCTCTCCCAGAAGAATACCTTGCGGAAATCGTCCGCAAGGTTTCAATACGAAGCCTGCCAATCTATTCCTTTTCTCAACTCTTTTTCCCCGACGTTGAATGCATCCCTTATTCCGCTCCAGGTCTCCTCATGTTTTTTCTTATTTTAGAAAAATGTGTTCTTACAAAATTTAAAAAATTTTTCATGCATGAATATGTATAAATATGTATAAACATACATAAATGTTCATAAACATACATAATTTTATATGAAATATGTCCATTATGTTCATACATCTTTCTTTTTTTTGTAAAATTACTTTTTAGTGTAATAGAAATAACAATAGTAATGTGAAAATGTTAAAAATAATTACAAGGATAATTTTCACTATTTATTTTAGAAAAAATCAACTTTGAAGAAATGTAAAAAAATTACTTATGTATAATTATATGTATATAAAATTATGCATAATTATGAGCAATTTTTAATTTATAATTTATTATATATGAGCAATTTTTTTAACATTTTTCCGAACTTATTTTTTTTCTCAAATGAACAATGCAAAAATTATCCCTTTAATTATTTTTTGTTTTCACATTACTATTGTTATTTCTACTACACTAATAAACAATTTTACAAAAGAAAAAGAGATGTATAAATATGTTTCATATATTATTATGTGTATATTATGAATATTTACGTATAATATTTATACATATTTATATATATTAATGTATGAAAAGTTGTTTACTGAATAGGTTGCAAATTTTTAGCAAATCTTAAATTTATATGTAATTAAAGTAGTAAACTATTGACTAACATAAGACGTAATCATTTTCTCTAAAGATAAGATCGATGCATATGGATTTCTCTAACAATATAATGCTATATGTTGTCTATTCATTTAAAATTTTTATTCGATGAAGTATTTCTCGCATAATCTATAAATATATTCTCACACATATAATTATGGTTATAAAAATTAAACAAGAATTCCGCAATATCAAAGAAGAAAGTTTTAAAGAAATGAATTTTTTCTGCTTATTTCAAATATCTCCTTACGATACAAATAAAATAGATTAGAAAAATATTATTCATAAAGAAGAGAAAGAAAAAAAAGAAGACTATAGAAAGTATGACTAAGGCTAAAAGGCTTATATTAATTGATTTGAACACTATCAATGAGATAAATATGTACAGTTAATATGTAGGTAATTAAATACAAAAGTGTACGATAAAAACTGATAGAAAATTGTGCAGCACATCACGACACATCGCTTTCTCTTTGACATTCATGCAAAGAAGTAGATCATTATAGGAAGGTCGATAATGTATGATCGATATTCCATTGAAAGTTGGTTAAAACTCGAGAAAATGACATGCGCGATCCAATTATTTTCGCGATGTGCCTGTTCGCGTTAATATTGTATATTACGACAACGCGAAGTATAACTTCGCTTCTATTTGAAAATGCGACTGTTAAAAGAAGTGAAAAGTCGAACAATTTCTCGATACTTCGACTCATCGGTAATGGTCTCTCTTTATATTCATTCAGATCAAAGCGAAAGCGCGAATTCTTCATAGGACAATAGCAAAACATTCATTAAAATACAAAGGAATTGAGATTAGAGTCAAGACGACTTTTCAATCGGGAAAGAATACATTCTTTCCTGTCTCATATAAAAAGAGATAACCACCTTATCGATGTAGTTTTACGCAGGTCAATCTCTTTTCAATCAAAAACAGATAATTTTGAATTTTTTTCTTTTTAAATTGCTAATTAATCAAATTCCATGAGATCCTTAGACGCTTTTCTGTTTTAACTAAATCTTTGGAACTCCTAATTAAAATTTTTTAACTGTAAATGATATTTATTACGGGCAAAAAGAATTGCTCTTTTTGAAAAATCTATAATCAGTGATGGGATAAAATGTCTGGAAAAAAAATAATGATTGAAAGTGGAAATAAAAAGTTTGAATATCTTTATTTACTAATAAAACTAAATTAATATTTAACTAATAAAACATATTTAAAGTAATCTATAATTTTCGATATTATTATATTTAAATGATCTATAATAATTATATTGATATAT
>NW_017259586.1:29172-34097 GCF_001594045.1 Atta colombica
ATATATGAGAAACACAATCAATACTAGAAAAATGCTTATTACGATCGAAACTGGATCTTCATTGCTTTAAAATAATTCAATCTGAATTACTAACATGCACTATATATGTACTTGCATATATATTATTGCATATTTATTGTTATGCACATTTATTATTATGATATTTTATTTTTTTATGTTATTCCCTTTATAAGATTTATTATTATTATTATTATTATAAAATTTAACAAACACGCGAATTTTTTACGAGTTCAAATTCATCAACTATTTAAAGAAAGTAAAATACAGAGAAATTAATATCATTTCGAATATATATTTATATTGTTTTTTTATCTTTATACAGAGTATTTCTTATATATGTATATGATTTGGTCATAGAATATTTCTGTTGTTTTTAATGATATGAAAAAATAACTCTTGTAAATGTACTATTTATTTTTTGCTAATTATAAGTACTTTAATACTTTTATGCATAAAATAATGAGATGAATCAATTAATGTAAAAATAACACATATAGCATTTATTTTTCAAAAAATGAATGTGTTTACGAGATATTTTATATTTCATATCGATGTACGTATGTCAAAATAAAATATAAAATATTTCCATATTCTCACGGACGACCACGGAGCGACATCGAAGGAATTCGGAATTGTTCGCCATCTCGTCAGCAGGACGCACTACGAATCGTGAAATCCAAGCCACCTCGCCTATCGCCTGTCGAAAACGGCTGAATTTTCCGCGGAGCCGCTATCTTGATGAACCAACATGCTTTCCATTCTGAATGCACGATCGCTGTGACGGGCCGGGAAATGCGAGAGATAGGAGGAGAAAGAGACTATAATATGCGCGCGTGCAATCGGATACGAAAAATTATTTATCGGAAATCGATCTGGGATAGGCAAATAAATCCGCGGAGATTGAAGTTCCGTGGAAACAAACCGGATTTTAATGTATCAGCGCGCATCAAATCGTTACTATCAAGCAGTTATATAAAATAAGCGAAAATAATATAAGCACGAGAGAATCATTTCAAAAATTGCGAGAAAAACCGATTTGTTGGAAGTTTGATAATATAATAATTTTTTTCATTATACATTAGGTATGTAATATATAATCTCAGACACAAGGATTTTAACGCGGATTGTAAGAATATAGCAAATATTGTATATATATATATATATATATATATATGTGTATATAAAACGAATGATTTTGCTAAAATATTAAAAAATTTAATTAGATATAGATATTTAAAGATAATTTTGTTGGACCACACATCTCCTCCCCCCCCTCCCCCTTCAAAATAATCAGGAGGAAATTCAAGCATGATGAGAACGATGTTGCAAAAAGTTGTGACGTTCTAGCAATCACTTTAAATGTCACATAATTATTCTGGATCAATAAAATTGATCTATCAAGTCAAATTTTAAATATTTCAAAACTGTTATTTTTGTGTATGTTGCAAAAATAATTATCATAATAATGATTTGTCATAATTTACATAGAATATTCTTTCGCTAAATAATAATAAATTCATAGCACGCATCGAAGGATAAAACGCATCGGACACCCGACAAAGCTGCGTGGACGAGGAGGAACAAAATGTTAATTAAATTTCTTTCTTCACATGCATGTTTCTCTGTTCATTTTTCACATCGCGACGCCTTGAAATACCGCTGAAATTTTTGATGTTTTGTGAAAGAGCTATTGACTATTGTCGCCTAATGAAACATGAAAACGTCATTCATGTCGCAAACGAAGGATATAATAAATCGGTCGCGTTGCGAAACGCCGCACCGTTGATGGAAAGTTCTGAAAATAGCGTATGCAAATGCACTCGATCTCTTCTTTCTTTCTGTTCCTCTTTCCCTCTCACGTCGGCACCTAACGAAGCGGCTTTCTGCTCTTGCAGCGGGCAACATTGAACGATCTTGGGGAAACGCGAAATATCGCTGCTAGCCGAGAATGCATATATGAGTGCAAGCGCGAGCAGGACATTCATCATCGTGAATGAATATTTTATGTCCGTTACGCTAACGAGCAAATCCTGGTGTGGCGAATCGCCACAAGTATCTCGAAACGTATTCATTTTTTTTTAGTAGAAAAATTGGTTTTGAATAATATTGATCTTTGAATAATAATATCAATATTGCTAGATTAATTTATTATATTGAGATGGAATTGATAAAAAAGAGAAATTGAAGTGTATTATAGGAAAATATTTTTTTATATAGGCAAAGGATTTTGTATATCAATTATGGAAAATTGAGAAATGAAATAGTTTTTACATATGTTGTAACTTGTGATGAATAAAAGATGTCATAGATATAAAAGGTTCGATAATGTTTGAGTTATGACGAACGAAGGTGTTTTCTGAACACAAGTTATACAGTTTGATATGTCACAGATTGAAAGCTATTCATTATATATTGAGTCTTGTGTTTATGTACAGTTTTAATTTCATCGCATTATAAGTTACATGATACGAAATTTGACATTATATGAAAACTAACTCATTTCATTGGGATTCAATTTTCCACATAATTACTGTCGAGTCTTTTGAACGTTGCTTTATGCTCGTTAAATATTTGCGTTGTATGTCTATTGACGCATTTATAAATTTTTTGTAAAACGATTTGGCAATACGATTTATATTATCTTTTATCGGACAAATACAGAATATTTCCTATAGAGCGCAAAGTATAATATTTATCAGAATTTCGTTAATTTTGCGTCAATTGACTTTAACGTAAAATACTGATTTTAATTATAATAATTATAAAATACTAAACACATTTATTCTGCAAAAAAGAGATTTCTCTCTTTTTTATTTATTTTTTTTAAGAGAATTAATTCAAATATTTATTTAAAAGAATTATTACAATACGGAAAATATATAGGTATATTGCCGATATGATTTATTGAATTTGGGATTTTGCAAGAAGTTGTCAATCTCGATTGACAGCCATTTGTCTCAACGTTATATTTTCGCAGAAATATAAATAAGATAGACATGACATTTATAAAATTTCGGTGATCGAAATGGCACGAATGCAAATGACAATTCTGAATGATCCAAACATTCGATTTAATAGTCTATAAGTGCGTCTATCCTGATATTTACGAGTTATTCATTTACGAGTTACGTAGTTATTCATTAGAATATTTGTAATGCATTTGCGTGTGATGACTTTATCAATATATGTATATATAGAAAAAAGATTTTATTCTCTAAATACCTGTATCTAAAAATACAGCTAGATACATCTGAAAATAATTTTGTTTGGACATCAAAATAATTGTGTAGGATGTTCAAACTGGTTGCTGAAATATTAAAACTCTTGCAGCATTATTATCAACGTTTAAGTATTTTATATAATTTTGATGGTCCAAAACAAAATAATTTTAATTATTAGTCTATATTTAAAACAAAATTTTCAGATATTTTAATAAAATCATTTTTCCCTCTCGTGTAATATTAAATACATAGAAATATGAGAAAATACAAATGCAAGCTTTTTGTTTTCAACGTATTCGATAACTTTGAGATATCTGAAAGATCGCGCAAAAAATTAAAATTAATTATCACTATTACAGATTCGTGAATTTTTTTATTAATTTTTACAAACTTACCGTAATTTCGCATTTTGAAGGACAGATGCATTTGGCTTCTCCGCCGTTATCGCTTTCGCATTCGCTGTAGAATTCGCACTTCTTATTTTCGCAGCCATCTGTGAACAAATTGGTGACAATTGAAAACCTATAATGGCAGCTTTACGTAAGTTTAATGTAGATTTGACTATACACATTCCTTTAGTTTCGTGACACTCGCTGGGGCTACTAATCACGCGCTACCCCTTTTCCTGGCGGAAGCAGACCGGTCAGAGGACTGCCTCAGGATAACATTAATAAAGATTCTCGCGCCTATTTGCATAACCTGACTAACGGCGTCCGTTTCGAATGGAATTCTCACGGCAGTGGATGGAAAGAGTGGCTGAGAGGAGAGAAGAGTGGGCGAGACAAAAGGTAATACCGAAATGTGAGTCGGCAGAAGGAAGTCGAGAAAGGATAGAAAGAATGGAGAGAATGATAATATAGCTTGCTCGAAGTCTCGAAATTATCTTTAGAATTTATTGAAATTTATGATGGATGTGAGGGAAGACGTTTGGAGAGAAGTAGAAGCAAGTAGAAAATATGAGACAGAGATTCATCCCATCATTGATGTGTTCATGATACTCGCGGCTCGGGGTGACTTCCCTCTGACTTTTTTAAAAACGAGCTTGAAAATGAAACACCATAAGCGAAAAATTATCACATACTAGAAGTGTGCGAAACGGGAACGGAGGATAAAAGAGAAAGAGAAAAGGGGGTGGAAGAGGGAGGGGGGGGGAGAGAGAGAGAGAGAGAGAGAGAGAGAGAGAGAGAGAGAGAGAGAGAGCAATGAGAGGGAACGCATGCATATGTAGCATGCATGCCGTGGGGTAACAACTCATATGATTCCAGTCGTGGAACAGCCAACTAACGTCGCAAAATCGCCATGTAGCGGGCGATGCACGAAACCGAATTCTACGACACGTTTCGGCCGGATTTCTAATGCGAATCCGAGATTAGTAATGGAAATCGTCTCCTCTTCTCCCCCTCTCCCGTGATTTATAGGAGATCGTATATACCCTTTGAAACTTTCACCAGCTCGAATAATGCAATTCTGTTATCACTGCAAACTTATTGTGAATAAATATTATAGAACGTTGCAGGAAATTTCTATGTACGTTCAATCTCTAGGATATGGATAGGTATATTCAATCCTTATACGTGACATTCGAATTTTAAAAAAGATAAAATAGATATATATATAATAGAAAAAATATATAATATATATTTTTATGATATCTTATAAGTATAATTTAATATATTTATAAGT
>NW_017259586.1:34197-48195 GCF_001594045.1 Atta colombica
AAATACATACATTTTCCTTTTCAGAATCCAAATATTATTACATTAATTTCATATAATGCTCTATAAATGTTATTATTTCAAATTTTATTATTATTCTTAACTAATTCTAAGTCTTAACCAATTTCTAGTCTTGCATTCTCCTTTATCATTCTTCAAATTTCTAAGCTACCGTGTTCTCTCAATATTAAAAGGCAATCTTTTTCGACGCGTTCACCGAAAATAAGTGTGATATGAGGAAAATTCGATAAACCTTGGCATAGGTTTTCATCGCGTAGATGCTCCTTTTTAGAGAAGATCACTTTCACCCACCGTCATTCCGGTATCCCATTTCATCAGATTTTTGTGATGGAAATTACTGTTTGTGTTTAGACTAACTCTCGCGAGTACGCGATTTTATATTCTCTAAGCCTTAGAGCCCCGTCAGTCAAGGGGGCTGATGATAGGGTTGACTGGTTTGATGGAATCGCTGTTTGAACGTATCCCTTGGCGTAAGCTTTTGATAAATCTGCCGTTTGATAGCGGAATGTGCTTGTTCGCGTTGTATGCTGACAAGTAGAACTTTTTAATAAAGATGCAAATCAGAAATGTTACTGTTTATCCTGCGCTGGACCACAAGACACAAACACGAGTACATCCGAAAAGTTTACATCCTAAATTGACCTTCTCATCAATTGCTTGCATTAATCTTTGCGTATTTTATAATAGCAACATTTATTTATCTTAATTCTTACGTATGTTATATCTTATTTATATTATTTTTATTTATATATATTATATTTTTTATTAATTATATTCACATATAATATATATTATATGCATATAATGCATATAATGAACGGAGATAATATGGATAAATATTTCTGTATTATAAACTTTAATAATTTTCATTTACTATTCAATATTTGCACGTATTTCTGAAGTACATGCCAGTGATTTTAGAACTATGTTTTACATAGAGCTATCAAGGAATGCTTGTGCGAATATGGATGATTTGCGTTGGAAATGAGCACCGAATGTCATCGTGCAACCATTCCTTGGGATCAGCATCGAGTCGTGCATTTGTTTCGCGTTGAAAAGCACTTCGTTGGCGAGTAGTTTCCATAAAGATGAAGGATGAAATCGGGGAAAGGAAGAAAAGCAAATGATTTTTTTTCCTCGTTTAATTACGAAAGTACTCTTATTTTTACAGAAGAAAATTCACTGTTAACAGAATATTCTCGAGAGCATATAATACTATATTTAACAGTATAATATTTAATGTTTAACTATCGCGGACTAATTATAATAATTTAATTGCAATTGTGTATTAATTTTTGATCCACAAAGAAAAAAAGTTATTTTACCCCTTATCCCTTATTTAAAAAAAGTGGCAACTAAAAAAAATTAAATTGTCAGTTAAGTTATTGAACTAATCAAATAATATCAACAAAAAGAATTATTCTCTTAGCACGAGCAAATGTTATTTTTGTCATTATCATTTTACAACTCTTAAAACACTTTTTTGAGCTGTGATATTTTAACAAATTTATGAAGTTAAGTTAGTTCACTTTTGATTAATATTTGTCAAAACTCATTCGTAGCAATAATTCAAAAATAAAGTTTTTTGTACTTTTGAAATAAGGGAATATTTTATAAGTTTGCATTTTAATATAAAATTTTTTTTTCAGAATCATACACGTAACTATAGTAAATTGAAGCGCTTTAACTTCTTGCCTATAAGAACTGATAAAAACGTGATAAAACCTAATATTTAGGTTTTATCATGAAAAAGTTACAATCATGTCATTGCTGTAATCAAAATTGCATGTTTTATGACAAAATTTGAATGAATATGCAGATCGTAAAGCGATTGAAGTGCAATATTTATCAAATGCTATACGAAAAGAGGCACAGAACGGAAAATCGCTCAGGAATTCGCGTCCTTTTGAGACCGCGGTCCTAATAATAGCTTCTGGAATATCGAAGGCGGTAGACAGAGGGAGGGAGAGAGTGGGAGAAGGGTAGATTAATAAGAATGAAATTGCAGGGTAGGAGCCAACGTCGTAAAGTACACGGTCGATGAAATCTCGCTCACCCCTTTCTCCCGTTTTCCCGCCCTCCCAGGATCGGCGGAGGGCACGGCGTCGTTATTAAAGGCATCGTAGAAAATAATAAAATGAAGATTAATAGCGCGAGCTCGCGTGCAGCCGCGATGATGCATCGTCGAGTGCAGTATGCATGAAGTTGTTTACGATATCGCCCGGAATTCCTATTGCGAAGGAGGAAACGGGAAGAAAAGAAATGCTCCGCTGCATGAGTAGTATCGCTGAAAATATCTGACGTGAAGCACAGCTTTATCAAAAGCGGCACTCATATCATACGTATTCTCGGAAGAAAAGCTAATAAAACGAAATATGACATTTCAGTACGTTGAAAAGTAATTAGATCGATCGTATTTAGAGATCAAAATTAAAGGGATACCCCTTGATATAGTTTGGAATCATAATTCATTCCTTTTCTGAAATCAGTGCCGATTTTTACGGTCGTTTTATCGCGTCGTATCGAACATGAGGAAGCAAATGTGCAGGTGGACGGTCGATCGATGTTTAATTCTGAGGGAACACGCAAGGCCATCGACGTTAATCAAGTTTCATGCCGCCGCGCTACTTAAGATCGTTCAGAAATCCGTTATAAATTCAATTTACCCGCGCCGGATATTCAAATTAGTCGTAGCAAGTTTTAAGTTACCGCCGCTGCCGGGGCGGTTACGCGACCGTATATTAACCCCTGCTGTCCGACCACTCCGGCATATTAAAATCGCAGATTTGTTCTCTTAACGCTCCGCCGCGAGTTGGAAATTATTTTTCGCATTCGATATTAGTGTCGATAAGAGCGCTTAACGTGGAACAATCCGCCAGATTGAGAATTCAGAATTTTATGTGATTAATTTGAGCACCCTCCGAAGGAGTTCGCGGAACCTATTTAAAAGATTAACTTGCTGACAATATATTTTATCCGTGACAAAAGAACGAGCGATTGAATGGATACAAAATTATTAAGCGAAACAAAGGAAGCTGTTAGGAAATGAAAATTGGGATTTGAATATACTCAAATTAAATGAAAAAAATTTGCTGGAAAATTAACATTAACCAACTGAGGTTCTTTAGTTTTAGAATTATATTGCAATTTAATGCTTTTAATCGCTTTGTCTTTATATATTATTAGATTGTCTCGTTATATTATATTAAAAGACGCCAGAAATTCTTTCTTTTAAAATGGAGAAGGTTCCCATATCTATTTATGGAAAATTATTATTCACATTCTCCTCAAATATTTAACATTGATTATAAACTTGAAACGTATCTTTTATTTATACGGACTATATTGTGAATAACGACAACGCTTGATTCTCATTTGTCTTATTGTTTTATTCATTTAATCTTCAAATGTCTTTTTGGTACATATGACATATCTGCCTTTCTTTTACAATGCTTTTTTCATTACTTTTATAATTTTATTATTAATGCATATATTTGCTTGATACTATCATGTTCCGTATAATATTTGACATTTGATATATTTATTTTTATAAGCAAACGAATTGGATTGGGTATGTTATATCCAAGTATGTTGTTATTTTTGTAATGTTTAGGAGTTAACTTATCAAGAGTCCTTCAATCTATTTATTATATTATTTTGGAATCAGATATGTAATCAATCGTAATTACCGACAAACTGCATATTTACACGCATGATGTATGCCCTTGTTTAAATTTATTTTGGATAGATACTCACTGCACAATCCTTGATACAAAACGCGTATCTCCCGTCGATGCTGACATGCCTCCAAGCGAAGTTTGCACTCATTGCTATAGCTGATGCCATCATCGCCGCATACGGGTTGAAATTCTGCCGGACAAGTCGGACATTCGCATACAGCATTGCCGGCGATCTCCGCGCAAATTGCGCCCCATTGACACATCTGCAAACCGAATAGTCATATATGGGATTGTGTATGTGATGTACCGTTATACATCAAGAAAAGCTATCACTGTAGTTTGTCTTGTTTCCTTCTTTTTAATTTAGCATCCCAATTTTTTAAGATGTCATGAATGCTATAATGTTAGTAATAATAATTATATATAAATCTACAATATAATTATTATTACTATCATAAATAATTTATATGAAGAGAATAGTTTTGTTGAAGTGTCTAAAAATTTAGCTTGATACAGATTTGAAAATAATTTTATTGGACCATCACCAAAAATAATTATATGCAAAATTTAAGCATGATAAGCAATATTGTAAAAAATAATATTGTAAAAAATTTTGACATTTTTCCAAGTTTATATAAATCTTATATAATTATTTTGATAGTCCACTATATTTTGTATCTATTTAAATTTTTAGATACTTAACTATGTTCTGTATTGTACATCTTACAATTAGATAAGTTATTGTCTTTTTTTTATATAATATATAATGTCATAATATATCTTAAATTGTCTGAAATTAAGGCAAAAGCAAATACAGTGGAAATGTAAACAAAGAATAAATTAGATAATGGAAAGTTTGCAGACTATATCAAGAATATCATAGTCCATAAAGTCGTTCATGAGAAATACATGGGATGAGAAACTCAATACAGGAATGTCTTCCTGAAATTCATTGAGCTCGATCTCTCCTCGTTCCTTTTCGTACTAGTCTATCTACTAGCTTTCCCACGGAGATATCCGGCACAGCGTCATCCAATTAGTGACAATTGCTTTTGGCGAAGGAGCTCGTCGAAATGGTGAAGATCTCACCTCGAGCTTTCGAATTTCGCAGGGAATCGAGAAAGTATCGAGAGGGAGAAATAGTAAAAGAGAGGAAATTCCTTCCACACTCCATCGGGCTCTTGATCCTTTCCAATTTCTGCGGTGAATACATCCAGCAATTTCCATTTCGCGAGCGAGTTCGGTGTCGATTACGAACCTTGTTTTGTGAACCAATGACGTTTGTAGCTTAAATCTAGTTAAATTGTGTCGTTTTAAATAGCAACACGTTTAATTTTTATAAAATTAAAAATAATCCATGTCAACATCATCGACATGATTTATCTGTGATAAATTTAAACTTTTAATTATTAAAAATTATTTCTATTTTTTTCGCAGAATTTATTTTAGATTTTTCTATGCTCGATGTTTCATTGAAACAAGCATACATCAAGAATATTTTATACCAATATTTCCTGTTGTAAATTTTATACATCAATTACATTGATTGTGCTTTATATGACGTATTCATTTTCAATCTCTCGAATTTAACGAAATAGTTTTCAATGAAACATCCACAAACTGAATTGCAGCTCATCAAAACGTTTTTCCTAAAGAAAGCTATTGTAGCTGAAATTATTATATATACATATGAATATTATGCTCAAATGATGCATTAAATGCGTGTTTTTTTCTTAAAACCGGAAGTAAGCCGAAACAGTTCTTTATGCTATAATAAAAATGTTATAAAATAGACCTACGTTTATTAAATCTTCATAAAATCGTGAAATGTATAAAAATATTTATTTTATTTAAATAAATAATATTTTTAACTAAGTATTTTAAACAAGTAAAAATTATTTAATATACGTTACAGACATCTTACATACATTTTTATAACATTTGCTAAATAATTTAAAAATCGTATTATATTTTAAACATTTATTTTTCAGTTTATACATTTATTATATGATACTAACATTCGTATTTTGAATGTAATTGTGTTGCTTCGGATGTACAAAAGAAAAGTAACATAAGATGCGGTGTACAAAAAAACGGAAAGTATATTAATAAAAGGCGCTACTAATATAAAAAGACACATGATCTACAATACTTGAAGTAACTAATAATATGCAACAAGCAATACAATAATTAAACGAGTGATATAAATTGCAAAAAAGTGGAATCATAACGTATTCAACAAGAGTACAATAATTTACATCGTTGAAATTCCGAGGATCCGAGAGAAGACAAGAAATCTTGCTCGCGTCGCGCCGAGCACGGAAACGGAAGCGGAAACCGTGAGTGTGCCTCGTGTTTCCGTACGTGAGATACTAGCTGAGACTGACCTTCTCGGAGCAGGGTCCTCTGGAGCCGCATGTGCCGACGTAGGCGACCTCGATGTTGTTCCTCGTCAAACACGCCTGCCTCTTCAGCTCGCACATGGACGTGTAGGTTGTTCCGCCGCGGGCGCACACGGGCCTCATTATCGGTTCGCAGTCGGGACGACACTCGCAATTAGCGATCCCCTGCCGATTGATCGTGCACTGCTCATAGAAGTTGCATTTTGCTGCTTCGCAGGGATTTTGACCTGTGAAATCGAACGATCGTACGACTTATGTCACAATTATTTTTATTTTCACATATATATTTCAGAAATCGTATATTTTTGGTCTACGATAATCTCAAAATATTAGATTTTCAAAATATGATAGTTATATAAATAAGGATTTAAAAAAATAAATAAATAAGGATTTAAAAAACCAAATTAATAATTCAATGAAAAACTTTTGATTTGTTTGCGCGATTACAATATGTATAATTTTTATAAAATGCTGAGAAAAAAAATGTCGCAATTACTATAATTTATTTACAATCAATCGGGTCAACTATATCTTTAACTATAATTTATAATTATTTTTGGTGCCAACTATATATTTTTGTAGAATTAAAAATAATTATTATTAATATTATAATAATAACAATAAAAATAATAATTATAAAAATAGAGCTTTTCGCGATAATTGTTTTACTATGTAATTAACAACAAAAACACTTTTCTCTCAATATTATGAAAAGCAATCAAATGAGTTATGGAAAGTTCATTTTTTCAATACTTGAGGGGCCAACTTTACACTAGTAAGTTTCCTTATCGTATAGGAAAATAAAGTAAAATATAGCACGATTATAAAATTTTTTAATTTCATTAACTTGATTCTTAAGTTACTTTTCATAGTCACAATTGATATTATGTCATATCATAAACCGAATTACTGTACGTAATTCACAGTTGAATACATTTTGTATTGCGTCTCCTTGATTCAAATTTGCTCAACAATAGTTGCAGAAGGCAATTCTGAGTGCAAAAATATTACCAATATACTCCAAAAAAACCTTACAATGCACAAATTATTTGCATAACCGGTTTTTTTTATATAATGGGAATGTAATTATTAATCATTAATCAAAATTATTCATTACTTACTTTTAGGATGGCTCTTGTATAATTATTAATCATTAATCAAAATTATTTATTACTGTGCAACAATTAATCGCATGCAGGAAAGCAATTTATACAATTTTCTGAAAATTTTATTGCCGTTATATTTCACGTGCCGAGTAAAAAATGTTAATGATTTTTATTACCGGAACTGCATGCACCATTGTAGATTTTCTTGAGCGGTAATCTCGAACGACAGGCTTCCTGTCGAAGGTTGCATTCGTTCGAATATGTTTTGCCGTCGCTTCCGCAAACTGGCGAAAGTTCCAGGCCACATTGTTCCCCGCAGCGACAGACTGGTTGTCTCAAACTATCCAGCTGACAGACTTCTGGTTTTGAGCACTCGATGCCTCCGCATGGATCTGGAAAATTAATTTGTAATTAACAAGTATCGACACAATAAAATAAATTAGCGGGAAAAGTACGAATTCAATTACATGTACGATGGATGAGACGTGCATTATACTGATTAATTATGCCGAATAAATAGAGTTCTCTCCAGCTTCCTGAAAAGCAAAAACATTTAATTTTCCTTAAAGAGGAAAATTATTCTTCCTTAGCTCTGCTTTATTTATTCCTGGCAAAAAGGATTCTTAATTATCTCTCAATTATAGTGATTCACTTTGTGAGTAATTATAAGGATTGATCAAATGATACGCGCGTTAAAAGTTTCATTTGCATTCTATCGGCTCTTCTATCTCATTTTGGGAATTACTACTAATCCTGGCGAAATCAAATGAATTTAAATAACTTTCTTGTGATTCTTTTTATGAGTTTCATTTGCATACGAGAATCGAGAAAACCTACATATAACGTTAGGCGGATAATGATAGAAGGTCACAAGGGCCATATGGTCCAGTTGGAGGAGACACGGTACCGAGATTAATCTTCACCCTCGACCAAGGAAGGAAGGAAGTTAGATTCCGTTTCCTGTCTACAGGCGGTAGCTAGGTTTCGGCCTTATATACCAGCAGCTGACGAGGCAAGTTCTCCTCCGGCAGTGGTGGTGTTTCTCGGCGTTAGCTCGAGTTACAGTCCAGTGGAGCGACTAAACTCAACCCTTCCGTAACTCAAATCCGGGCGTCCTCCTTCGTTGGTGCTTCAGTTAGTTTGAATTTAGCACTAATCGATCTTGGAAAAAGTATCGTTGCATCATCAATTGCGAAATGACCAGTATTGTTGTTTTATTATTTCATTATTCGAATATATTCTTAGTAATTAAGGCAGACTCCCAAATACTTTTATTTATCATTCATCCTTATAGTTCCATCTCATTCAGATCTCGAGATGATTAACGATTAATGGACGAGAATACTCCTCTTTCCACCCTTTTCATCGCTTCGTAATTCCATCTCCGTGCGATGGGGAGAGGTCCTTATATCGCTTCTATCGCTTGCATCGGACGAGATAGAACGACGTCATCGCGCCCTTTCAAGATCTCGGTGCCTTAATGGGATTTCTCATCGTGCTTCTTTTCCGTTCGTCCGTCTGCAGCCTTCATCGAAACACCGGCCACGATCTGATCCCTTGAGAGAGAGCAAGAGTATGAGGATGGTTACGCCGGCGCTTCGCGTTAACTTCACGCGACATTACCCTGATGCGGATTTCTTTGTATTATCGGGCTGGAGCTACGACGTGAAAGCCGTCGGAAGACCTTTTCAGTATGGACGACGGACTTGCTGTTCGACGGCTGGAATCTCCTGTGGAACGTGTGCAAAGACGGGCGACACGATGCGGTATATCGCGACGCGAGTGACTGATGAGCACATTCCTTGTATTATTGGCGAATTGTCATTTAATTTAGCGAAGGAAAGAGGCGTGACAGGAGTATCAATTTATTTACGGACAATAATAATTTTGGAAATATTGCGCTGAGAGAAAAAATTGTTATAATTACCATAATTTAACTGTGTGGAAAAAATAATTTTGCTAAAAAATCTACAAATTTAACTAGATACAGATCTGGAAATAACTTTGTTGGACTATCAAAACTATTATGTAGGACGCTCAAGCATAATGAACAATGCTGCAAAAAGTTTTAACATTCTAGAAACTGTTGGAGTGTCCATAAATTATTTTCATAGTCCGACAAAATTATTTTTAGACCTGTATTTAGCTAAATTTTTAGATACTTTAACAAAATCGTTCTTTTCGTGTATAAATATTATCATTATTACTAATATTACGATTATAAAAAAATGTTCCTAATTATTTTACTATGCAATTATAGTCACAAATAGTGAACACTTTTTTCTCAATGTATATAATCGCGAAATATGCTGTTGTGTAACAAATTATTTAAAGAACATTTTATTCTAATAAGAAAACACACAAGCTTCTCAAATGATTCTCGATTTATTAATTCTGATGAATTGAGGATTATTTTTTGAAGTGATTTCGAATAGAGAATTGAGGACCATTCCTTGAGGTGATTATCAAATAGGAGAGACGCTTGCGAAGCAACCGATTTATGTACACATAAGAATGCATCCTAGTTACTTCCGCTAAAGTAACTGCAAATATCGATCCTTTTTAGACGCCTTCCTTTCATGTGCAGATACCATGCGCATATCTCTCCCGTATTCTACAAGTATTGCAAGCGGGAATATCTCAAAATCACTCAGCGCTCGGTAAAAGCCTTGTAAATTGCTTGTCGCCGTCATCCACGGACAGAGCAAGTCAGCATCATCCATTTCGTCTGTAGCTTTACGATTTTACCAGTTTGGCAAGGCTGCTTCCTTTTGGAAACGATGTCGCGAATTGCGATAAGATTTCAAGAGAGAGAAAGAGTGTACATATATTTTTTTCCTCCTTTCTTTATATATTAAATAAATAAAAAAAGAGAAAAATTCAACAGAATAAAGCGCAGAATAAACGATACATAAGCCAAATATACAAGGTGTAAACTTTCCTGAAGCTAAAATCCCGTCGAGGCTTCTCATCGAGATTTTTTGTCATGCTCGTCTCGACCACGTCGCGGAAAACATCCGGAAACCCTTCCTTTCGCCTGTGACTCCGGAAGAAACTATGAGAAGTTATATGAGACACGGTTTGACATTACGCGGGCGTAGATATAAGGGTATTATGTCTGGGGAGCAATAACAGGGTTTATGTTAACGGCACCTCCGCGATGCTTCCGGCTTGATGTACGTTCCGACTTCCGTGTAGCTGTCTCTGTTCAACCCATCCACTTTCTCGTCTCTGCGTAAGCTTTTTCTGTGAATATTCTTCCTCTTCTCTCTCTCTCTCTCTCTCTCTCTCTCTCTCTCTCTCTCTCTTTCTGCGCCACTTAGGCCCTGAACGCGTAAACATGAGCGCGTAAGAACGCAAGACGCAATTTACGGGGCTGCGGACGACGTAAAATTTCGGCTGAATTCGAGTGGCGGTGCAAGCCGGACAAATTGCTGCCTGCTCGTGTAAAGATAAGTTTTTACGAGCATATCAAAAGACGGCCAGAAAGTGGCGGCTGTCTCAGTACTTGTTTCATGAGATGATGTTGCGGTTGATGGTCGACGATAACCGCCGTTGAAGCGCAAGAGCATTAATCTTTGGAATTCAAAGCGTTGCGATCCGCAATGAATATTGAATCTTATATTCTTTAAAAAAATATGAGTATGGATTTAATACCGATACATTTCTAGCAAAATATTAGGGAAATTGTATACACTAATTTGTATAAAAAATTTGGATTTAACATCATACATATATATACACTGAAAAAAAAGATTGGCTGCTGCAGCAAATTAGGTGGTAAAATATGGCATAGCATTTTTAATTGGTTGCAGCAGTCAATTTTTAATTATGTTAGCCTATCGGAATCCTATATTGACAAGCAGATAATCTAACGCAACTAAAAATTGGCTGCTGCAGTCAATTAAAAATACTATGCCATATTTTACCACCTAATTTGCTGCAGCAGCCAATCTGTTTTTTCAGTGTGTATAATTCTCGCCATATTAATTATAAACATATGATATAAACATAATATAAACATTAATCTATAGCATGGATTTAATATCATAAGTTTTAAATCCATATCATAATAAGGTTAATAAACACTTTTAAATTTATATCATGATGATGTTGATATGAATAACAGGGATTTTTAATCCATATTAATATTAACACAGTGAGAATTATATAACGCATGTGGTATTAAATCCACATCTATATTTTTAGAATGTATGCAATTTCCACGTTTTGTTAGCTATGAACATATACCGGTTTTTAATTAAGATAATTTTTACGAAAATCATGTCTTCATCTCTTCTAATTTAAGCTCTTCCGCATTAGAAATTATAGTCCCTCGCAATTTCTTTTAGAATCGTGTTCGCTCTCGCAATTTTCATTCGTTTCTAGGGACTCCGTTAGATCATTAGTGATAATATGACAACATGATTAATACCTAATTCACAGCGATGATATTTCCGGACCGACAAGCATAGTAACCAGAGCTCGTTAGCAGCTCTCTGACTGATGAGCGCAATACTCATATCCTCTCTCATCATCGGTAATCGAACTCACGCGAATCCTGTTGAGTAGCAGCTTGTTTGTCACGGTTTTTAACGACGATAATGTTCTTGCTGCTTTTATCCTTACTGCGGCGTAATCTCGCTATCGACACTTACGCGATCATCGATAACCGATTGCACCCGTTATTTACGTCTCCCGTTCGTTTCTTGTCAACTTGTGCTCAACCCTCGGCGCGAGAGATTCCCTTCCGTCGCATCCTTTTTTTTCGCCTGCGCCGATCTCGAGCCTCAACGTATAGATTGAATCTTTCGTTTCCTCAAACCTGACATCACCGAAATTTCCGGCTCGTTGAGTCCCGTTTGCAAGAGGTCTCGTAGATAAACACATTTGCTTGTTGGTTTGTCTCGGGTTACATGCGTCCCTTTCGGCGTCTTTTCGCCCTCGTACGAGAGCGAGCGCATCTCGACACGTCTCAGCCCTGGCTCGGCGAGTGTGAGAATTTAGTTGAATCCATTTCTGAGGTGCCACGCCTCGGGAATCCGACATTCCCTCATGGCAGGCTCTACCTTTTCTCGGTCGACCCTTATTTCGGCACGTTCGAGCGTGAAGAAAATAGCGTGCTTCTTTCTTTTTCTCGAGGCTGGATATGCGTGACGGGAGCGACTTGCGAGTGGTGTCTCACGAAAGAAAAGAGTATAGAGAGTTGGATAGAGATGATAGAGGCGCTCCTTTCTTTACGACGGAAGGAAACTCACTCGGAAGACGAACCAAGGCGCAAGCGAGTTGGGAAAATATTTCCAGGAGAAAGCGAAATAAAAATTTAATCAATACGTTGCCATTACCGACGACGGAAGTATGATATACGAGATGGCACTGAAGCATTCATATTGTGGTTATGTTCGACGGTAATAAAAAACGAATAATCCAAATAAACTAGAAGAAAGCAGTAGAAGTAATACAATTGTAGATTTCGTTTATGTAAAGAGAACTTTTGATTTATTCGCAGCTGCTGATCTGACAGATCTGCGATTTTTCTTCTTCGGAGTTGATATATTAGTATTTTACTTTCTTTCATTTTTATTTTTTTTTTTTTAAGTCAGAACTTTTAAGAAATGCTTCAACACCATATATTATTCCTCTTCATGTTATATTTACGATGCTAATAAAAGTAGCTTACGTAAGGAATCGATAATTACGTTGAGCTCGACATTCCCTGCTTCTGCAGTGGAGGTTTTCACCCTCTTGCATGGAGTTTCAGACGCGGAGATTCAATCTCGCTTACTCTTTTTCCACGTTCCGTTTCACCATCCAATCACGACCGCGAAATAGTAGCTGCACCGGCGAAAGAGGAGGGGAACCAAAAAGTCTCGAAACTTTTGGGAGTTAATTTGATTTATCGTATCGTCGTACCGTCACTTCAGATTCATGCCTGGAGCAACTCTTCATCTAAGTGATGAGATGAATGAGGGGCGGAGGGAGGGGGGGGGGAGAGAGAGAAATTCACAAATGCTGAATTTTGTGAGGTTGCACTTTGAGGAGAATTTATTATTGATTCCGGCGTTTAAAAGGAGGGAAGGGTCACAACTGGTACCGATTGATAAAAAAGGGCAATTCCATTGTTGTACTATAGGCTTTCCACCCAACAGAAGAACCGACTGAGAAAATTCTTCTCTTTCCTCCTTCTTTCTTCGCTCTCTTGCCTTCCCCATCTCGTTATTCGCTTTCGACCATTCCTGGCCGGATATTGCGTTTCATTGTTTCTGGTATAAATGACGGCAGAAACAGTAGAACGAAAGGAGAAGACGTTCATCTTTGTAAACTTCCGGCGCGCAACTCGTTCCTTTTTGATTCCTCCATCGTCTTTACGTCTCTATTACACTTCCTTTTATCATGTACGTTGCGAGCTGTTATTAAGCTCTACGATTGCATCGTACGACGAGCGCGGATTTATCCCACATACATACGGCTACAAAGATTATTATTTTCAAGTATCGCTCTTTATACGCTCATAGGATTTATGACACTCTGCGTGTGATTCTAACATGAGATATCTGCACTTTTTTCTTGATTCAAAGAAGTTTTTTTTGAAATAAAAAAATTTAAAAGGAAGAGAAGAAGGGAAATAGAAAAAAGAAGAATGATAAGAAGAATAATATTTATTATTTATATTAATTTATTTAAATTTTTTAATTGGAAGTTAAATGTAATATTTATACTATATAAATAAAAAGGAAGGAGGGGGATAGGGGAGGTGGATTAAATTTTGGGGATAAGATTTAAAAATTAGGG
>NW_017259586.1:48295-51719 GCF_001594045.1 Atta colombica
ATATTGTAATGCTTTCGTCATAAAAGTTTGCGTGCATTTTCCCGTGCAGTCTTTTCAAAGATCATCCATAATTTTTACGCATTAAAATTGCAATTTATACAGTAATGTAATGAACCATTAAATACATTAGTCATTTATTTCCGTCATGTAAACTTTAAAAAATTACCTTTTAGAAAAGGATATAAAACTAAAGGATATAAAACTAAAGAAAGAGTATAAAGCTAAATGTATAAAGCTAATTCAAAAAATTGTTTTTTACAATTATTGTGACTTTTAATAAAAAATTTTAAATACTTTAAAAATTATAACAAGTATTATGCTGCACAAAAATGAATTGTAAACATTAAAAAACAGAAAATAATTATATTAATTATTATTTCCATGATCTGGATATAGATATTTTTGATCTCCTAGGCAGTTAAATCGTTTCAATTATATACTGCAGACATATTTAGAAAAATAAAGTTATATATTATGATTTTGATGAAAATTCAGCTTTTGCTGAAAATCTAAAAATCTGAAAATCTCTGCTAAAAATTTTGTTTAATGCAAATCAGAAAATAATTTTGTTGAACTATCAAAATAATATTTTAGAACGCTCAAATCCATTGCCAAAATATTAATATTTTTTTTTTATTATTATGCCTGAATGTCCTAATTATTTTAATAATCCAATCGAATTATTTTTAAATTTATATCTAGCTAAATTTTTAGACATTTCAACAAAAGTTCTTTCCGTATAATTTTTTAGATTCGCTGTGAAATCTTTTGTCCTTAAAGCGGAGTTCATTACAACTAGCATCAGCTCTCAATTTCTCTCTCTTTATTATCAAATCATCCTAAAGTCACTATTTGTATAGTCCTTTACGTTTATACATTCCTAACGATTATTCCTAAAGAGGACAGGCAGATTGGAACCGTTCAACGACATATTTAACTAGCTCGTTAACCGGCAATTATCGTTACTGTCTACCGCACCGAATTGCGCAGTGCTACGAAGAAGATCCAGTGTGAAGAAGGAACGAAAGGAAAATGATAAGGATGGACTTATCTAATCCTAAGCAAACATGGCCTACTCCCGATAGCTACCTGTCTGATCAAACATTTGTCTTTACTACTCGGTTGATTAAACGCCTGCCAAGTTTGTACTGCTTCCATGATAGGGAGAAGGAAAGGTTAGATGAGGGAGACTCTCATTCGTGGGCGTGTGTACGACTATCTGTGGACACGAATGGTGACAGCTGTGTGGAATATAGCGCATTAAAGTGCGGATATATGTGTAGAATGTCTTAGATTACACATAGTTCAAGAGAAACGGCAATAATTTTATTAGTTATCAATATTTAAAAACCTGACATTGACATCATGATAGAATAAATTCAAGTAAATGTAACTTAATCCTTCGTTGACATTCTTTTTTTGGTTCACTTTTTGACTGGATGATTCACACCCAAAGGAATATTTAAACAACTGATATTCTTATTCAAAAAATCCAATCAGTATAAAAAAAATGATGGGTCAATTTTAAGGTCTGTAGAATACATTCAAATAGTTTTTGATTGAAATTTCAATATAATTTTTGTGAAAAAAATTCTTGAGTTCAATGAGTAGAGAAAAAAATGATTGAAATCTTTGAAAAATTGTAACTTTTAAAAAATTAAATATTAAAAGTTAAAAATTTACAGAATTATTGTTCAGATATGATATTTTGAAAAAAAAGTTAATTTAGTTGGTTTTGGATAAAGGATTTGGAATTTATTTTGCATATTGAATGTAGGCTATTTTGGAAATTGAAAAAAACAGAGATTTCTTTATAAACATATATTGTATTTTTGTTCTAAAAAATAAAAGAAAATTGAGTTTCAGGGAGTTAAAATAATTTTGTTGACTCAGTATGTCAACAAAGAGTTAATATATAGTATATTTTATTTTTTTATTAATTCCAATGAGGAAACTTTATCTGATAACACAATGTTAAATATTAAAAAAGATAAAGATAACTTCCTTATTTCGACTTTCATTTAATATTTAATATAACTTACTAATTATTGAAAAAGAATCAAGTCCAATTTTGATAAATAATTCTGTAAGAGAGCATAGAATTTTTGAACCATTCTGTATAGAAGATCCTAATCTCCATCGAGAGTGCTGCAGATAGATAAAGTGATGTAGATGTAGATAAGAAGTTAAAAAACGCTTAGGTTGATCAGAAGGGCGTTTCTTTTCCGCTGATAAATCGCTTTAGCGGAAATACAAATAATTGTAACGAAATATTTTCTACAGGAAAATATAAATAACAGCGCTTTAAGCAGATGTGTTTATACCAGCGAATTGTTTGGAATGTTGGTAACTTGTTGGCAACAAATAATAAAATACGAGTGAATGCGAAATAACGATTTAGAGAGTGATACAATATGAGAACAACAGCGCGTAACTTTTTATATGTATTTAAAGTCGATTTTATCACAAAATAAAGTAAAACTGCATTGATATTTAATTCATATTATATATGTAAGCTAATGTAATATAAAAATAGATTTTCGTATCGTTTAGAGATAAGAATCATAATTCACGAATATTTGAGATATTCTTAAATTTTAATGGAAATACATTAATTTTAATTTTGATTTATTTACTTTGCGGAAATATATTATACATATATCTTTTCATTTATTTTAGTGCAGTAATGATTAATCATTAGTTTTAATCAATTCAAACGAGAGCAAAACACGCTATATACTATTTAATTTATTAATTTATTATAATTTATGTATATTTAATGCCAATTGTCTGTCTAAGCTATACATTATAATTTATGAAACTATAATCAAACTTTATATTTCATAAATTTATCTTTGAAAATAAGATACCCCATTGTAATCTATTTTTGTTCAAATTGTTTAAATTATATTGTGTGATAATAGGATTTATATTACAAATGAATTTTTTGTGCCATCATGTTATTTCTCTTTAATCCGCTTACTCGAGACATTCATCTCGTACATTCGCTGTAGAAGCACTTACCGCATTTGCCACGAAATGCCACGGTGATGTTAGCACCTTTCTCACAAGCGGCTCGATTTAGGTCGCACAGCGTCGGATAGTCGATCCCGTCCGTGCCGCAGACAGGTCCCGATCCCTCGTGATCCCCCAAATTTGGGCAGGATTCCAAGCATTGGCAGGTCGCCTCCTTGCCATCCCTGCTTCGCACACATTGCGAACCTTGCGAGCAATTCAGCTTCTCGCAGGGATCCTTGATTTCTGCAAAAGAAAGCATCGAAGCATTTGGCATTAATTAACATGATAATTACATTAAATTATATGATAATGTTTCAAGGCAATTATTTTCTGCTAATTTTTTTTAAGCGTATTAAATTATAATCTAATCAATTATTAATAATTCATTAATTTCAAAATATGATAC
>NW_017259586.1:51819-55677 GCF_001594045.1 Atta colombica
AATAAATAAATAAATGTGCATTAAATTAATCGATTAGACAATAACTATGTCAATTATTACACGTTTAATTCATTGAAGTGAAAATGGATTGGATGCAAGACCTGCATTGTGCAAGACATATATCTCTTTTGGTCCACTTGATAATGCATGTGTACCGGAAACGAATTGGCACGATAATCCGTTGACGAGAGCAGTTCGATGTTACGGTCAATCCCATTGACGGAAGCTATTGAACAGCTTCGATTTCGAAGTAACGAGATGAAGGCCAGCGATGGGTAGGATGAGTAGGATCAACGGCATTACATCGAGCGACGTATGTTTGTGATCGAGAACGATCGTATGGCGATATGTAGAATTTAATGTTCTCGTATTTGCAGATTGGAATTGGCGCATCCAGTTTACGACAGAAATGCCAAGCGGCATGTAATCCTTCGACCTGTGTTTCCCGTCGGAATGCCGTGGAGTTGCGAATATTCGCATCATGTCTACCCGTAAACTGTATCTGTACGTCTTCGACATTTAATTTAGTTTAAAACATAGAACAGCTTGTAAATATTTCAATCCTTGAATTCTGTCTCAAAGTATTTACTTATTTATACATTCTCTGAAAACTTAGTACGTTCTAAAGTCCCGCTTTAAGCGATCTATATAATTCATGTCAGATTTCAGAATAGAATTCTATCTATGATTTTATTATCCGAGTGTATATTATACATTTTTTAATATATTTTTGTACATGTGTATATTTTCTGATATTTTCTTAAAATGTTTCCTTCAAATACTATTTTTATCATACGTCATAAAATTACAAAATTATACAATTCTATCCTGAATTTTTGACATGATTTATATAAATTACTTTAAAAAGACTTTATAATATTTATTTATTTTTTTCAATCTTTTCTATATAATAATAAGTCCGTGCATTTTTGTGTACTCAGAATTTTATTATTATTAAATATGTATTTTAGGCACAACTATTTTCAGGGATTTCAAATAACATGAACAAATCTCGATGTAATTCTCTGTAGCGTCCGTGAAGAATGTACAACATATCGTATTCTGTGTCACTTGTTTTACACCTGATCCCCAATTATTTTTAATCGTTTATTTACAACTCGTCTTTATGATAATGCGGTGTTGACGCAATGTATTGCTTTTTCTATTTAAATGATACAAAACACGACGATTCATTTTCTATCGGTAGTACACGTAGTATGGAAACAGTGAAAAATCCACCGTATTTCCACAGAGCTTAATCAATGATATTTTTTCCGTAACGCGAACCCGCACCACCGTCGCCGAAATGTAATTGCAGGCCGTAAACACGCCAGACGCGCGTGTACATACCGTACGTTACGGGCCGTGAAATTAAATCCGCACGATTCGCAATGAATAAACTATCGCCCACTGGGATTCATTCGCGACGGAATTTACGTGCCGCCGTATTTTTGGCGGTGCGGCAGGAAAAAGAAAACAGAGGCGCGTGTCCTACCTGCGGGACATCGCGCGACTCGACGTGTCAGATCATTAATCCCTAAGGACTTGAAAGAGTATGTATGTGTGTATGCATATGTGTGTGTGTGTGTGTGCGCGTGCGTGTGCGTGCGTGTGCGTGCGCGTGTGTGTCATGTGTGTGTGTGTGTGTGTGTGTGTGTGTGTGTGTGTGCGCGCGCGCGTGTGTGTGAGAGAGAGGGGGGGGGGAGGAGAAAAAAGGAGGATAGTTTGTGCTCCATTAAAATTTTATCGCGCATAAGAGAAATTTGCAACCCCCAACTGAATATTTCTGTAGATGGACGTCGTAACCGACGAGATATATTTTTCGAGAAAGTGGACGTGATGTTACTGCATGATTCATTGGCGCAACGTGACACGGGACACACAAAAACTTTTGTCGTGTCTCGGATGTTTTTATTAAGAAAGAGCATATTTTATTCTTTGAGAGAAAATTAATCATTTGTATCAGAACATAATCGAAGATATTAAATGACTTTAACTCTTCTATTAATGTATAATTTTTCACCTTTTCATTATCGTATTTTACGAAGTTTCCACAAAAAATAAAGGCTGTGCAAAACTGTTCTTTATCGTTCAAAAGATAGAGTTTTTGATGCGTCATAATGAAATTCACACATAAATTAAAAAAATTTTTTAATTGTCAAAATTTGGATATGAATATCACATGCATTAAAGGATTATAAAAAGTTCACTTTAGATGTTTAATTTTCATGTTAGAATGTATAATATCTTCAGAATAAGATCCTGATGATAAGATTTATAAATTTATGTATAATAACGAAATATTTAAAAAGTGAAAATATATGCACATTACATATTTATTGAAACAAATGTGTGCATAAAAATATATGGAATATATGGAATATAAATTATATATAAAATTTTGTCTTAAAAAAGTGATCAAAATTATAAATAAAACATTAAAAATTTTTGTTGTTTTAATTACAGCTTAATAAAATGACTATACGTTTCATAATATAAAATCACTCTTGTTATATGAAAATTTATTATGATCTTCAAGAATCAGCCATGTGTAATAAGCTTTATTGAGTAATAATTAATATATATAAACGTTATTAAATAATTGTTAAGTTATAATCATGGCTTAATAAAGTTTATCATAATATAAATTATTGATGAATGAATTGATAATAATAATTATAAATTATTGATGAATGCTTCAGGGTTGCCAAGTATATACCCTTCAATTTTAGAGCGCCAGGAAAGAAATAGAAAAGCACCATAGCATCTGTTGCAAATTCATGCGTAGACTCGTGTTTCAATTTTGGAACAAGCCGCTGAAAAATTTATAGCAGCTTCGTTTCATTGACTATCTTTAACTGAAAAAGCAGCTTTGCACAAACAATTATAAGATTTTTTTAATATAATTGATTTATACATTTATATCCAGTGAAGAAAAAACTAAGTTTATCTTATTTTACAATAATTGCAAAGCTACTTTTTCGCTGAATATATTGTACAACCATTAATTTGCAGAATAATGTGTAAATGTACGCCCGGAAATTCCAATGTACACCACTTTCATGTAGTGTAATCCAATCCTCTAAGATTGCCGTGCAACATCTCGATTATGACGACGTAGATCCTGTTGTCGACGATGAGAATAGGAGATGAAAGGGATGACTGTTTGTTGCCCATTCTGGGAATACCTTTCGGGAAGACGTAGCAGCAGTGAGATATTGTTAACTCGGTGCACAATATCAGGAATAGAGCGTACGTTAATATTGTACGCGATTGTTGTTGTCGTCGTCGGCTGTTACCGCCGCTTCTTCCGGAAATCGAATCCACCATCCGACGGCGCATCGTCATCGCCACCTCTTCCGCCGTTGTCGTCTCCGTTCGCGACGCGTAATTAATCATTCCGATCCTTCCAAATATCGCCTTTTGTTCCTTTTCCATGTCTCGGATAAAAAAAAAGAGAGAAGAAAAAATCGCGAAACCGCCGCCGCTGTCGCCGATCGCGAAATCTGCACGTTCGAGGGTGGTACCGGGATTATTTAGCAGTCTGGTGAACGAGCATGCACGCAACAAAGCGAATGCGAAAATAAAAGCGAGTGGGTTTCTAACGCTATCTGCGAGCAGTGGTGTCAATTAGAAACGGTAATTGGAAATTCAAGCTGCCAAAGCGTTCGTGCGTCGAAAGATGCGAGCGTGGATGCACCCACAGTAAAGGCACTACGCGCAATGCTAACGAGGAGTTAATGATTTCTACTATCTTCGTCCGTTATCGTTCGATTCATCATTGCTCTAAGGCTTTGTTTGTAAAAAGTATTGCATATAAAAATAATAAGGAAACTTATAATATATATATATATATAT
>NW_017259586.1:55777-71636 GCF_001594045.1 Atta colombica
TATAATATTTTTCAAGAATACAGTTTCTGTCCTTTTTATTAATAAATTGTGCGTTTCAAATCGATGCGTTAAATTAAATCTATCGTAGCGGAATCTCAATCAATTATAGTTATTTTTAATCTTGTAGATCATCACTACTTTTCAATATGTTGTAAATCCTTTGAAAGAACTTTCTAACAAAGTATAATAACTTATGGAAGATTTTATTTTCTAAGGGTTTTCAGAGTCACTGAATTCGATCCTGACCTTAGAATTATAAAATTCAAATTTCAAAATCTAAATGTTATGTTTATGAATGCTATCCATGCATATTATTACATTTAGCGCAAATTGTTTCATAAACAAAATGTTCATTTATCTAAGAGATATTTAAAATATTATCAATTTTTAATTATAAATCAGAGAACAATGACAACTGAGATATAATATTGGAATATTAAAAATATTCCACACAAGTAATGTAGAGTTAAAGATTAGCGAAGGCTAATCTTGTACGATTGTGCGACATTTTTCGTTATGCAGGATTGAGAAAGTTATTTTACAAGTTACTTATAAGTTATTTTTTATTATAGAAATTGAGTGCAATGTATTTTATTTTTTTATATTATATTTTATTATTTGCCTTAATTTTGTATAACTTTTTATACTCAATTTTTATATTGTATAAACGCATTTTTAAACAAATATATAAAATAATCTAAAAAGTAACTTATAAGGTAACTTTCCCAATTTTGGCAATCAGCATATGACAATTCAAGCAAACGCTCTGCAATTACGGAGTGCGCTTACTGCTCATTGTCGATTCATTTTATAATGATAATGGTTTCACAATAATAGTTTTTTTTTTCAATATACTATTTGCTGTGTAAAGTGAGCAATTGAGTCTCATCATCTATTTAATTCTTCTCAGTTTCATTCCCGTCCATTAAGAGAGAACTCATTCGCGTTTTGTCTCTCTTTTCTCTCTTCTGCTCTTCTCCTCTTTTCCTTCTCCCTAATCAATGATTGCGATGCAAAGCGTCGGAACGTCATTATGGGCGTCGAAAGCCAGTAGCTGAGCCGGATGATTGATCGTGGCCTCGTTTGCATTCAATAACTCCCTGTCGGTGTATTTTCGATTTGGCATTCACCGCAACCCGATTATCTTCGTTAATGCATTTAATTCGCCGGTCAGTCGTCGCGCCGAGCGGTGCATTATTAATTATCGGTATGACAAACGCAACTAGCGTATATACTTTATCCATCCATTTGTTGTTGCGACTCTACTTGCTTCTGATATTCCTTCCCATACTCCGGCTTACTAATTTCGGAGTAAACTTTCCTTCGTAATAATGCGTGGTGAATAAAGGCGAAATTTTATATCAGAATTCAAACTAATGAGATGATAGTTGTGGCAACAATAGAATAGTTCGTTATCTATAGAAAGCTCTCTAAAAATACACAAAATGTATTTACAGACAACAAACAATTGTAAGTGAGTGAGAAGTGTGAATGAACTGAACCAGCAGGCATAGCAATTTAAAACAACATTATTACATCTATTTGAAATAGTGAACAATTAAGTCTAATAACAAAAAGCGCTTAGTGTAAACATTTATCATAGGAATTTCTAAAATTGATTTCTTATTTTTATAGAGTTCGCATGATGGGATAGTCAAGATCATTGACACGAAAAAAAAATAAAACTGATATTTCGTAAGTAATCTTTATAATATGAAAGTTTCATTTGGTTCCGTCATAAAATTTTTATTTAAAATATTCAAGCTAAAGCTCGGAATATCAAGCAGATTTTTGTAACCTTAGAAGAAGAGGAAAAACTTCGAATAATTCACGTAAACCGAAAGAATTAAAAATAATGATGAAGATATAAAAGACAGGGAGAAAGAGCGAAAAAGGAACTTCAAAATATTCTAATGACCGCGTAGCTTCCGGGACAGATATTGGGACGGACGCAGCAAAATTAGATCTGAATTTAAATTGCAAGGTGAAGTTAATGAGGTGACTCAACTGAGAAATGAATGTTGAAGTTACTGAAGTTTGGAAACTGAGAGCAGATCCGTAGAAGTTCCATCGGAAGTTGAAGTTTTTACAGACCATGAAGGTAAGTCCCGGATGCCCTTAATGATGGTCAAATGTTCATTAAAGTCCACATGAACAAATGAGAAACGTTGTTTTTTTCAATAGATGTATTCCGATGTTACATATAAATTAGTATTGCTAATTATATTTTTAAATTCATTTTTCTCTGTTATGCACAGCTATCATATTTCGTTAGCATAATTGATGAAAAGTGTATACTCGCGATATTGAAATAGCGTTGATAATAATTACGAGCATTGCACTCGATTAAAATACAGTGATTATCAGATATAACCGTATGGGCTGAATTAATTGAACGTGATGCGTTTTATTCTGTGTCTATATCGATTGCAGTTTTTTCATTTAAAGTGTCGATCTCGTAAAGAGAGCATCTTGAACATCATTCAAATGAAACGCAGGAATGAAACCATTAAAATTTGCAATGTTAAAGGACGTCTAGGTCGTTTAAATAATTCCTCTAGATGAAATTGTTTTATTTTGTAATGCTGCAATCTGTCGCAATGTTTCGTACGTAATTTTTATCATGACTTTCCGCTCTTCTTGCAAGAGGTTTCTTATAAACAACATGTCAGTTATTTATTCTCATTATTGTTGAAATTGAGAAGGCGCACGCATATGGCGATTAAAGTGTAATATATTGCGATTAGAGATTAAAAGAGTATGAAGAGTACGTGTATAAAATATTAGTTTGTACACATCATATTTTTAATCTTTTGGTAGACTTCCAAAAATATTCTTTATTAGTTTAGCAAAATCATCTCAAAAGAATTAATATTAATTGTGACTTTAAATAGAATAATTATGTTCGCCACACTAATTGCCCTGGAAAGCGCACATTAATCTATTTTAACAAGACCCCCTATCTATTTTAATAGAATTTCGCAATTTCCGCCGATTAATGATGGAAATTAATATACTTGATAGGAAAGTGCTATTAATGATCTCTTTTCGTTCGTTCCTCTTTATCGGTGATGAAATAATTATCCAACCGTGTCCGCGAGTCCTCTGAAAATCCGCAGAGCTCAAATCGGACCTGTGGCAGACCGAACGTTGTTTCGCACTGTAACGGGATTGAATGTTCAATTCAATGAGAGAAAAGTACATTTCACCGTGACCAACAATTGCCTAATTTGAACGAGAATCCCATTGCCGGGACAATGTGCACGCATACCATCGAAGAACCGGTCCCTCATCCCGCGTCTCTCAACACCCATGGCTCTTCCCCGAGCTCTTTGGTCCCATCGGATGGCGCGTCGACGTAATATCGTAATTAATAATCCATTCTAGTTGGTTTTTGTCGGTGCACCTGACCGTCGCAGCTCGCCGTTACCGCTTACGGGTAATTTATTACCGCAGACCACACCTGCGTAGCGTTACTCCTGTACGGAGGCTGCGTTTTTTTTCGTTGACAATTACTTCAGTTTTAGCGGTTCCGTTAGAATATCGATTTTTGTAGCAATTTTCATTCATTAAAGCGCATGATTTATTTTAATTGATAATCATGCGGTAAAAATCTATTTTACGTAACATAGATTATTATATTGTATTACTATTGAGTATTACTTATTAACATTTACAATTATTTATCATTATAATTAATCTTAGATTAACACTAATTTAAAAAAATCTAATATTCATTAAATTGATTGAAGAATTTCTTAAAAGTTTATTATATTTTAAATATAATATTAAGGTATTCGTTTAATAATGTATAAGGTATAACAAAAAATTTTATTTTTCTAGTTTGCTCTCGTTTTCTTTCTTTTTAATTATAAAATAACTGTCTTCAAACACTTATATTACATGACAAAAAGAAGAGCAGACATATAAAAATAAATTTTCACAAATTATATATTATCAGAATAATACTAATAATATATTTCTAAAATACGATAAACTAAAGAATTTCTTGTAGTTTTCGAAGCACTCAAGTAATTTCACGAAGAGAGTCGTTGTTGCTTTCTAAGGATAGAATTTCGTCCTCAAAGTCGCATTTCGAAAGCATCAAGTCGTTTCGCGTGAATCGATTTCGAGAACCGTAACGATAAACGTCACGTTGAGCTATAACACTCACGGCCATCAGAGTGGCGCTGCTCGTTTCACGCAAGAACGCTTTCACCGTCTAAAAGGGCACTGTGTGTAACAGCACAGGGATAGAATCCTGTTGGGCGCGTTTAGGATGCAATTCGACGCAATTGCCAATTAGTGGCTCATTACCGAAACGTATGACGGCAACAGAGGGATAGAATAGATCAAGTGGTAGAATCGTAGGCGACAGTTACAGGGGCTTGCTGACCTGGTACCAGAGCCTGATAATGGGATTGATGCCCTGGTCGCGTGTACCAAGTCCAGTCGTGCTGAATGAGCCTCATTAGGCAAACTTTGAGGACCGACCGGCTATTGACGGGTGGTTAGGAAATGGTGGAACGGATGTGGAGGCGAATGATGAGAGCTAGCGGCGACGTAAGGACCAGCTTCGAACAGAACTGTTGAGTGGATTGACTGAACGGCCGCCGATTTGAAACAGGAGCCATTAATTTCCACTTATGTGCTCGAAAGTACTTGTTCCTGTCAGTTGTCGCCTAACAGCTCGTCGAACGCTGCCGAGTTTCATAACCGCTGTTTACAGGACCGTTTCATGCCTGAGTTGTGATTTTTATGAAAATGGGCTTGGCACAGATCTCTGATGCACCGAGTAAAAATGTCTTCTACTACCGAGAAATTTCCACGCTTAATAGTAATCGCAAATCAAACTGGAAAGCTCCTCGTGAGAGGAGCTTAAATAAATACCAATCGGGAAAATCTGACAGTTATTATTAACGAAATTTCAGCACATCCAGACATTGTTATTGTACAATGATTATGCGTGGATTTGTTGTAATTCTATCGATAAGAGCAGAATAGACGGAAAAACTCAGATCAAATTTTCGGGATTACCCGATGCTATGGAAAAGATTAAAGGGATGTTATACATAAGGATCTTCGATAAGATATAATACCAAATTGTATGGCCGAAATTATATACAGCCACATAGTTTATTTGATTTTGTACACTCGCGAAAAGATTTCGACATGATGACGACGGGGTAGACTGTTTTCGTTTGAGCTTTTATAATGCCTGAAATAACATTCGATGTTTGTGAAATCGAAATACAACCCCGAAATGCTATACGAGATGAAATGGAATACGAGATCAAAAACAAAGAAGAAAGAAAGAGAAGGGTTATGAATTGTAAATAAAACTATATATCTTTCTTTCCATTTCTAACATACACAAATGTGAAAAGATAAACTAACAAAGGATATATAAATCAGACTCTGTACGAGCAATTTTAATTCGAACACATTTGTTAAGTGGTTTATTTTATTGTCATTTTTACACTCACGAAATTGATATTATTAATATCGTTTCTTTGCTTCAAAAATGTCATAAAATTAAATTTCTTAAAAAAGGAGAAAAATTATTTTTTAACTTGATAAAAAATTATTGACAATCAAATAATATCGACAAAAAATATATTCTTAATATGTTACGTTTTATACCCTTAAACACCATTTTTTTTAAATTATAACGATTTTTTTAAATCATTCTTTTTGAGTTATGACAATATTTTGATGATTTTTTTAATGAAGTTAAATTGATTCACTTTTAATGATTGAAAGTAATGTTTACTTAATCAATTTATGATAATAACTCGTATAATAAAAAATCATTTTTAAGAGTAAGATTGTGATATGCGCGCATTTGTATCATTAATTATAATAATTATAATTTAGATTATTAATTGTAATAATAGATGTTGTTATATACAGACGCTTTATTATCTGAACTTTTCGAAGTCATTATAAAGAATCCAAGTGTTAACCAATACTCTTCTCACTTAGCGAAGATAACGGACTTCGTCTGATTTGACGCTCCCAATGTTCGATTTGTTTTCGGTCAATCAAACATCGATGAGAAAAGGAGGAACAATTGTCCTGCGAAAGGATGCGACGGACATTAAAAGCGCAATTATCAGGTTTAATTACAGAACGCTTGTTATATCAGCTGCTCTTCCCTCGAGTTCGTTCTGCTATTTATTCTTTTGACACAAAATCCTTCACAAACTACTTGTCCCGCATGATAATCCTTCATGCTCTAAGTTAATTCATCTGTGAAATAAAACGTAAAAGAGATTAGTTTTGAGACTCTAATGTGGGAATTAAAAACGTTTCCTTTCAATCATCTTACAATCTGATTGTCGAGATCAACGTTCGCGCTATCGATCAAATTAACCCTCCTAAAAGGTTTAGGTTTCCGTTTCGCGAATAAATTACTATATATTCGGCATTTAATGAACTGTAGCAACTGAATTTTTATATATTTCGAAGAGAAACAAATATCTTCATATTGGTGCTTGGAAAAGGAATTATATACTGAAAAAAAAAAAAAAAAAAACTTAAAAATTTATTTCTAAGACATAATGTTTATTTAATTGAATAAAATCTCATTTAAACACAGTGAGATAAAATTTTATTTCTAGCAAGTAAATCATCTTTTTACAATTAATGAGATATATTAGGTGTGGGAAAAAATTCGTGCGTTTTTTCCATTATATCTAACGGGAAAAACGCCACGAACTTTTTCCCACACCTAATATTTCTTTAAAATGTATATTTCGTCACTATATTTATATTTTTTAAAAAATAATCAATAAGTATAAAGAAAACATTTGTAACATAGCTTGCAAATATTTCAACTATTTTTCTTAGTTTAAGCATAATCGAGAGTATACTGAAAGAAAAATTTACTAAATCTTAATATTCTTTTCAATAGTATTAATTCAACATTTATTTTTAGTAAATAAATAAATAATTTATCAAAATACGTGAATTGACATAGCTTAGTCTTAGACTCTCACTATCTTTTTTAATTGAGTAAACTTTTATTTACTTAATAAAAAAGAAGTTAAATCAAATTGGTTCTTACATCAATTAAATATGCGTTTGCTTTTAATAAATATCGAGTTAGTACTATTTAAACAAATATTTATTAAAGTATATAGTTTATTTTTTCCAGTGTAGATACAATTACATTTGCGGAGGCGCAATTGCATTTGGCCATTAAAAGGGGACGCGTGCACGCGAGACCGCACAATTAGCGGCTGAATCGTCACATGTTCCGCTGACGTTAACCGATTTTTAGCGGCTGGTAAACGTACTCGAGCCGGTGCGCGTAATCCCGGCCGCTTCGTCCTGAACCGCTTATCTGCCGCGGCTGACCACACCGTGAATAGTTCCACTTATCTCGCCTAATCCTGCTCGTTCCGCTCTTATTCTAAGGACAGAGGCTGTGCCGGCGGCAGCCATCACCGTTATCTGTGTATATCTAATCAACGTAACGACGAGACCGCCCCGGATGCGTGACACGCGTGTTAACCGAGGAAGGTAAACGCCCGAAGGGTTGAACGGAGAGAGTAAACTTGAGCGTACTTGACGTACACGTTCGATGCGGCGATAAGCTGCGATTAATGTGTTATCTGATCCGTGCACGAGCTTGGACTACCGTCCCGTATCTTTGCGATTTTTTCAGATAACGATCGTAGCAACGAGGTGCCGTCCGCTTTGTTCTCTCCCGCATGATGATTCCTTCTCGAAAGACAGGCCTCGCACCGCGCGATGGCATCTGATTTCCAGAAGGGAAGCCATCTTTCGGCAGATAATTAATTAAACATAACCGCCCGCAATTAGTCGTAATTAGTAATTTAATTTCCATGCCCCGTTCACTTAAGTCCAATTTACGTATTTTTGATAAATTATTGCGAATTTAATCATTTATAAGCGATTTTCGATGCTAATTACTCCGTTAATTTGTATATTTTATATTTTATATTTTATATTTATGTTTTGTAGGTATTTATGCACATAGATAAGGTAGTAATTTGTAATAATAATATTTAAAGAATATAGTACGGCACATGTTTACGCGTATAGCGACGTATATTACATATTACGGAAACAGCTTACTCTTTTAATACGTTTTGATTAATATCCCCGTGCGATTTTATTTACTTGCGCGAAATTCGCGTTTATTTACGTGACGTTTAATTGCAGAAAATCCGACGCAGAGGAACACCCGGACGCGCGCGAGATCGCACGATTTTTTAATTACAGGAAATTCAAAACGGTGCACGCGTTATATTTATCCGCGATATTTTACGTCACGTAGTTGTTTGAATGCATTACACGAAGTATCGATTTCCGTTGCCTTTTTTTTCGCGACGGACGTACTTTCCCGCGTCAGAAATTAAAGTCACGTACGCGCGAGCGTCCGTTAAACGGAAGTGGAACGGTGAATGGCAACGATCATTTTGCCATGAAATGCCGTTTTCTACTCATATCGTGCATATACATCTCTACCTCCTTTCTAAAATTTATTATTATCGCATCTAATAATTTTTTAGCTTTAATTCAGCTTTAGCTGTATATACTTGTGAAATTACATGTATTAAGTTATCCCCGAGGAATTTTTCGAACTTTAAATCCAATAATTTCTAAATCCAATAACATTTAAATCAAATAATTAAATCGCGAATCGAAAAATATATCCATTTAAGGATTCTGTTTTTCACGAATCCAAGCATCATTGTTTTAATATTAAAAATCTATTAATTGCGACATTTTGTGCAAATAAATCGAAAAATATCAAAATTATTAATTTTTAAATAAAATATTTATAAAATTCAGATTTATAGAGGGCGGCTGTAATTCGATCTAGTAATCTAAAATTAACAATTAAATTTTTTCTTTATTCTCGTATAGTTACATATTCCTGTAAATTCCTGAAAGAAATTAATTAAAATAATAAAATATTTTTATTTTAATATGTATTTTTGTAGAACAAAAACTTTACGAAAAAGATGACTCTAATTTTATCAAAAATAATTTTATTAAAAAATTCCATAACTACAGATATCTAAAAATATGCTTGCTAGATTTGAAATAATGCAATAAAAAACTTTCATCTGAATTATAATTTTGAAGGAGTTCTAAAAAAAATATTATCTTTTATTAATTTAAATTTATTTTTAATTGTAATATAATAATAAATATTATAAAAAACATCTTTTATGAGAAAATACAGTTTCATTAAAAAATATTTTTACATTAATCTAACTTTATGATACATATAATAGGTTATCTTTCGTTCCGAGTTATTTCGTAGTGTACACGAATCGGAACCAAAGATCGATTTCTCGAAGACTTCCTCGCGAGTGCAATTTCGTGTCTGCCTTCCATTCGTTTCGCGACTGCGAGCTCTGAATTACACGGGTAGAAGTCGCACAGTGTTTTGCTTATTCTACTGGTATCGTATACCAGGATAAGAGCATCCAGCCAGGTCGCGTATACATGAGAAACGCGGTTACATCGCGGTAACTGCATTTATTCGCGCGCAGGTGGTCGCCTGTTAATGGAACACGCGCCACAGTTGTTGCTCTCGTTACATTGCGCCAGTCTACCTTCTCCTCTTCCGTCTCCTCGCGGAGGAGGTTTTCACCCCCGTAGATGAAACGCGTCCTTCTCCAGGAAGTATATTTCGAGGTCGTTAACTCTCGACCCCGCGTGACCCTCCCTCCGGGAACGGCGTGAGTTGCACGCTCGTAACGCGCGTCTTGTTGTTAAAAGGAAACTCGTCCGTTCCATTACCGTCGCGATCGTTTTAAATCGTATCACTTAAGTCCGCTGGTTAACTCCCGACCGTTTCCCGAGGTTTATCGCTGCTTCCTCGATTTATCGCACATCCACCGCCTCTCTCTCTCTCTCTCTCTCTCTCTCTCTCTCTCTCTCTCTCGTCTTTAACGCGCCCGAAGAGTTTTCCATGTTACGTCGCGGTTGAGTTTTACGCTCGGCTACATTGCCCGTCCGACGGTATCCGCGCTGGAGTGTGCTTCCAATTACGTAATTAACCCTTCCGCTCCGCCCGGTGCAGCCGTACGGTTACGCAGTAACAATAGTCGAGGATTGCAATTACGAAACTCAGGCACGAAAATTTAAATGAATGAGTTAGAAACGGTTATATACTCAAATTAACGTTCTCCATTCGAATCTCGGACTGACTGTGAAAGTTGCGAAAAAAAAGTGAAGCCGAAAAAATGTCGGGATAATATTGGAATTTTATTTTTCTAGCAAAATTGAGCTCGAACCGACACTTTTGACGGCGTTTTAATGCCATTCAGTTTGATGGCTGTTTGATACGAGTATTTTCATGTACGTATAAATCGTGCGTACGCTCGATTTCCGCTCCATTTTTTCCCTACAATATTTTTTGAATAACGCTGGCAGTATTTATTTCTTACTTCAGTGTTGCGCTAATAAATTCACATAGCCATTTTTGCTTTCGAAGGAAGAAAAGGTGCGGAGGAAGCTACCGTCGCGTCGACGGGATGGAATAACGGGCGAGATAGAAGGGAAAAACGCGACTAAGGAGTCCTCCGACACCTCCGGGGAAATACTGGGAGCTCTCGTAAAAATAATGCGCGGCTCGTTTGTTGCGTCGGACAGTGATTCGTCCGGGCGAGGCCGGCGACCCGAGAAAATGGCGCAGGGTCGCTGGGGGAGCGAAACATTTTTCACCCGCGTACTTAGTATTCGTTACAACGGGAGAGGTCGTCTCGCTGGCACAAGTTTGCGTTGCGAGGAACGGCAGCGAGTGAATAGGAGGGCGATTTCTCGCAAGACGATGTCTAGTCATGTATCTGCCGAGGGATTCGCACAGCCCTCTCATTCCTTTCTTGACCGATATTCATAGTCCGTTTTTATTTCAAAACTGTTTTATGTAATGCATTAAAATTATATTAATAAAATTACACTGAGATGAGACATAGTGAGGCGCCAGAAATGCTGCTGCTTCTTTGAAAAAAAAGTGTTTAGTATTTGTGACTGCATGGTCAAATAGTTATGGTTAGAAGCTCTATTTTTTATAATTATTACTTATAATATTATTACTTATAATTATTTATAATATTGGTACATTATTATTTATAATATTGGTAATAACTAATAATAATATATACAATTTTCTCAAACATGAAAAAATTGTCCTCTCTCATAATCTTCTTCTATCAATGATAAACAGAGATTTACTTGCATTCAAACAAAATGCTTTAGAATTTAAATATAATTCAGAGTTAAGACTCACTTATAAGATTTGTCTTAAATATAAGAATGGATTATGAATATTAATATGGAGGGAAAAAATTTGCTACATATGAACACTATAATCTTATAACGGCACATTACATTTGCAAATATAGAAATCGCAAATTATTTGCAGGTATAATAAATATTTCTTTTTTTTTGTACACAAAATTTGCAACAAATGTAAAATATTTGACAAATATGCAAATTTGTTTGCTAAATTCACACAAATTTGATAATAAAATTTTGTAATCTTTTTCGCGTTCATAGCAAATATAATAATACTTAAAACAGCTTTTCCCTCTGTAAGCTTATATCTCAGATTATTCCTAAAACTTTACGCGCTCATGTGAGGATTGTTCACTTATGAACTTCCATAATATACCGTTATAATAACCGTTGTCGAAATTTTTTGCTCTTTTTCTCTCTTTGCTACATTCCTTGAAAGATATGGTTGTGTTCCCTGGCGTCTCGCATTTTGTACATACATTACGAGCTATAATAAATATAATCGCTGTAGTTGTTTCATTGAACGAAACACGTTTGCAGTTATACGACTTTCGAGTCAACAACAACGCATTGTAACTTTTCACCATTATTTTACGAAGCCCTTTGAACAGGAGAATATCAAGATCTAACGAGCGCAGCGTATTTTTATGCACGCGGTGATTAAAATGCAGCGAAGAAAAAACGAGGTGGAAATTCGACGGCTAATTAAAGCGGCATTAAACGTGAAATAAGGGCATGGCGGCACGCAGATTACAAAGGAGTCCCAACAAATTTTCAATTTCCGTTTCGCTTCTTTGCAAGGTAAATGAATAGTAAGCTCGAAGATACGCCAGAAGCATTTTTCTATCCTACGCGAGAATGAGTTTCAAGAAAGTGGGTTCGTAGGAATGCGGCAGTTTTGCAGTGTGCCAAGATAATGTCGATAAAACACAGTTAAATGAAAAATTTTGCAATATGCATGAATCGACGAATCGTGGGAGTGATATGCGAGACAGCTTGTTCGATACGACACTATGATGTATGATGACATCGTTTCTGCGATATATTTCATGTTCGTGTAAAAATAAAAAAAAAAAAAATTTTTTATCCGGAACTGACAGGACAGTTTTCGTGGATTGGATAGACACGGGGGCGGACTTGCAGACGCGGGCTGGATTGGCAATCTAACTACACTTAGAAACGCGTTCGAACAGGATCGAAGGGAGTCGTACAAAAGTTTTTTAACAGATTGGAGCGCGAGTGGGAGAAGTTCGGAAACAAAGTAGACTGATTGCACACGAGATGTAACTACTCTCTTTGATTGCTGGGTAAGCTTTCGAACGGCGGAAAGAAAAGAGAGAACGGAAGAAATAAAAAGAAGTACGAAGAAAAAACGGGAAGGGAGAAAAAGGGATGGATTAAATATTCTTTTTAATAGTTATACATTAGCTGTAAGAATATTAAGCTTAAGAAAAAGTGCACCAGCATTTTTAATTATTACAGCCAGCTCAACGTGTCCGTGATTTTATTCGCAACGTCGTCTCAATACTAACTTGTTTGCACGTAGCTTGTCTCTCCTAATTTTAAAAATTGAAAAATTTAAGATCTAAAAGTTTGTCTTGAAATGCAATAAATATAACATAATTCAAACAATAAACTACAAGTTATCTTGATGGGCTTACGATGTATAAGAAGGTAATTTTATGGTTAAAAAATTGAACTATTGCAAAGATTGCAGGAGTCGAGACATAAATTTGAAGGGAAGAATACAAAAGAGGAATCAGTCAAAAGCGCATCTTTCTTTGTACGGAGAGGCAAAGCCACGCAAGCAACATTTGTCTGGTAACATTTATCATAGAAATTGGCTTTGCAGATCCTTTTGATAGTCAGATATTTTCGATGAATGCAAAATTGAGCGAAGAGAAAATGATTACGCAGGGGCTTCATCGGATCGAAGGGCATGGCGGGAGAGGGCGAATGATGCAATCTGGCACGGAATGTACTTCGTTTTGATTACAAAGACACTCTCAGGGAAAGGTGGAACGCGGAGTCGAAAGAAGAGAAATTGGTACAAAGAGAAGATCTTACACTACGTTACGAACGTGTCTTAACGAAAGATCTTTTACATCTTTATTAAATACAGGATTTGTGTGTGTGTGTGTGTGTTCCATCAATTGCGCTTCCTTTCGACATTAAACGGTAAATCGAAAATCAACATATCCTCGTGGCTTCTACAAAGAGAGACAGCATTGTAATCGTTCGCTTAACGATAAGAGCTTAGAGTTAACTCTTTATCATAAAATCGATATTACGTGGCACGCAGGAACATTTCGACTCAGCTTGTGTCGGTATGTAATGACAGAAATTACATACGCGAGTTGTTAAGCCAGGCAGCGAATGTGTAATTTATGAAAGCACGCGCGGACGTTGACTGGCGTGTCGTTAAAAACGAGTCGATACGTTTCCAGGAAGGGAAAAAAAAAGAGAGAGAGAAAAAATACAGCGCCGTGCGGGTTATAGAGCGCCAGGATGGAAAGCGTGATTAGGTGCAGGGCTGCACCCACAGTGAAGGCTCGAGACGTTGCAGGCGATGAATATTTAAGAGCGCTATTTTATACAAGCGATAAGCCAAATGTAACCGAGAGACGTTCTACCGAAAATATTTAAGAGGTCTTGTTGAATACACACTGACAGAGGTCGCACATTCGCGGAGATTAGAGTTATAAATCACCCCCCCCCCCGTCCAGGTTGGGGGATTTATACCTCTTTCCCATCAGATTAAAAGTACTAATATATTATGAAACCTAATATTTTTTTCATTCAAGATCAGGAATGAGGAGACATTCCAAACTCTGAAATATTCAAACAAAAGTAATTCAATAACGCAAATATTGTTGTTTATTGTAATAATAGAATTGATAAACTTCTCTCCCTCAAAAGCCTCTAAATAACAATAAGAGTAGCGCAAATAATCAAATAGTCATTGTCCTAATTTAAATGCAGTGTTTTTTGCAGCTAAACTGGCATACTTTGGGAAATTAAAGTGAGATAGTATATGATATTTAGCGAAAACGAGAAAGAGAGTTTCTAGTATAGGAATAAAAAAACAGACTTTAGACTAGAAACTAATCATATAAAAAAAACACTGCGCTCGAACGATAGACTACTAAAATGGCAGTCGAAAAAAGAAGACATCTTATTGGATAAACGTTGTTGGTATTTGTAGATAAAAGTATTCCGCTACTTATTAATGTCCAGAACTCTACTGATAACAAATCACCATCGCAGAGCGACAAATGTGTTGAATGCGACTATCGCATCACGCGAGAAGGCTAAGCGGTGAGATTTTCAAATTTATCTCGTGGAATTTATAATTTTATAAACGCCAGCGGATCGTGCAACCGTAAGCCAAGCGTGCTTTTTAGCGTAACAATATTCGCGGGCCTTGTTGAAAAACCAACGAGGAGATTTAGCCGTATATTTTTAACCGTTATCACAGTACGTACGCGATTGCATCGAAATTTATCTTTCGTGATTAATCACGCCGCGGTTCGGTCGCGATATATCACGCATAATGATGTAATAACCGGTCTGCACTTTCAGAGGCCGCTACTCCTTATATTGTCTTAGTATTTGCGGTAAGCTTAATAATATCGAAAGAAACAGCGAAGACGGCGTGATGGATGAAAAACCGGGCGATGCGTCGACGCCGCGATCATATTAAATAAACATCGCGATTGTGGGATGTGATTTTAAAAGTTAGCGACTACTTCCGCATATCGGACTCTTGACCTATTCTTCTCTCCGTTCTGCTTTCGCAAAGCTCGACACGCTTGATGTCGGATGATTGATGCAACGAGTTTATCGATGATACCGGAGCACAAGATTGTCCGGCGAGAAAAGAGTGCTGAATAATTTCATTAATCTTTAGGTAAGGATGCTAATGATCATCGATCGACCGTGAAGTTTCTTAACTGACGATTAATTCCACGTTCCGTACTGATTCAAATTTGCCTGTCGATTTTTTTTTGTAGCAGATTAAGAAGGATAAGTGCATAATGAGGGCTCATCATTGTTTTTACGTAGAATAAATTAAGAAAACTTTTAAGAGGTTCTAGATCTTTAAATCCAAAGAAGTAGAATCTTGTGGAATTAATAAAAATTAAAAGAATGGATAACTCTGAAGTATAATTAGAAAGAAAGCTTCTGTTTTGCAGATTGCGAATGATGTCGCAGAATCAATCATTAAGCGGCGATTTAATTCATTCGAATTTGCGAGAAAGCGCGACGCAAAAGGCGAAAGAAGATTAATAAAATACTTAATCCAGAAATAGTCAGGAGTATTTTTATACTCTAAGGCGAAAAATGAATTGTGACATATTGTTTTTACTCTGGTTTTCTTTCCTTTTTAATAACTATTCTTTACGAACCTTTTAATATGTAATTTCATTGAAATAAAAAAAACATCGTATTAATTAAAATCTTTATTTTTTATATTGTCATAATAAACAATTTAACGTTTATATATTTTAATATTTGTTTGATTTCTATTTACTTTTTTCAGAAAATTGTGATTAATATATATATATATATA
>NW_017259586.1:71736-75684 GCF_001594045.1 Atta colombica
TGGAAAATAATTAATAATATGTTGTTAATAATAGCGATTTTATTTAAATGTAAAGATATCCCAGATAACATTTAAGAAATAGAACCTTGCGAAATACAAAAATTGATGGCTCTTGAAATATAATTATCTACTTCATCTAGTTGCAATTTGTAAAAGAAGACATTTTCAAAGATCACACATTAAATGCGAACGCGATCGAAAGTTTATTGATAGCCGCAGGGGTTGATAGAAGGAATGGTGAAAGCGGAAAAATTGATATGCGGGTGCATATAGCGGCGGCGCAATTACAACCGACGATTGAACGTACAAATCCTTTCGTCGGGCAGCCACTCCGTTTCATTTACTCGCTTAAGCGTGCCGTTTGACAAGTTTCTAATTAAATTTGCATTTAACGGCGAAACGAACGTCGTGCCCGACAAAGGAGGAATTCTCGCTCAACCGTTTCTCGCTAAAGCGGAGTAATATTATTCGAATAAAAATGCTGATTGCATTATAGAGAGGCGGATTTTTTTTGCAGCAATTTCTTTTTTTTTTTTTGCTACGGGAACATTGATACTCCGCGATAAAGAGCAGTTTGCAGACAAGCGTTTTATTATTAGTGGAGCATTAAAATCCGCTTTTATTAATATAAATATTCAAACGGTATATTCAGTGCCACTTCTCATCTTTTTTATGATTTTTTTGAATAAAATGATAATCGCTCTATTAGAGACGATTATTAACATATTTAATTATCAAGTTTTAAAGGAATCGAGTTAAAAGTAAAGAGATATTAACTGATATTTTATACTAAGAGTTTTGTTAATACCGAAAAAAGTAATTGAAAATATTATAAAAAAAAGAATTTTTACTTTTTATTTTAACATATTAGATTGTTTCATTTATATATTTATTTTATCTGATTCATATTATTTTACTTTAATATCTCTTTTGTTTCGATTGGACTTGTGTGTGTTGCTTCAAAATAATTTTGATTTTCTTGCTTTTTTTTTCTTCCCTCGCTTCTTAATTCCTTATAAGACCATTCGATTGCCAGCTCTTGCCAATTAACGGTGAATAAGAGGATGTAATTGACTTTTTCTCAGCTGAAAGCAGACAGTGGATTTGCACTTACATCGTGCTTACATCGCGTTTTTGGCAACATTTCGCTCCCAAGCGTTTTTAGTCTTATGTTATCTGTTTTCGCTCTCTTACTATTTGATTACCAAAAATTGGGATAATTCGGACATGTCTCGAGAATATGTGAGAAAAGAATGCGGGACATTTACTCAATATGTCATGCGAGAGAACTCGTTTTGTCTTTTGCTTCTTTTCCTTTTCGTTATAAAGTCTCTCTTCCAACACAAGTTATTTTTCACCAGCACTATAATAATATACCGTGTATGCATATACAGGAAGATTAATGAGCTTTCATACGGTGGAACATTTTAAATGCGCCATGATACTGTTAAAGGAGTTCTAGAGAATTTTCAGTACTCCGCACTTTTCGCAGTGGCGTTTCAGGAGTGTGAAAACATATAGGAAGAAAAAAAGAAAAAAAAAACGAGTTCATGGTTGCGATGTAACGCTACAAATTCGACGTGACGTCATTAAAGTATGGATACAAAACCTACTTCTCCAATACTCCAAAAACTATCCTTGAACATCCACAAACTTCTCTTCCACAAACTTACTTTGTAGTAGTCTTTGCGGGTCATGTAAAAATCTTCTAACGAGATTACTTGCGCGACTGTGTTGCAGTAAAAGAAATTTCCATGGCAAAGTGTGTCATATCGCGAAATGAGTGTATTTTACAATTAAATTCCTTAACCAAAATTTTAATTAAATACTGTTTTTATGCGGCCTTAAAAACAGCTTCGTATTTTAGTACAAAATTTGAACAGTTTTAAAACATAAATAAGCGAAGCAACTTAAAAATAACATCAAAAGGTAACATCTTGTAATTTTATCTGCATTGACACATTTATAGCACAATATAACCTTATGGCACAATATAATTAGATGGAAAACTACGGGATATTTTTCGCATAACATAAATATCCGAGGTTAAACATTAAATTTTTATCGTATTGCATACACGAATTTAAATTTAGTTAATCCTTCACCTTTTCGAATCAATTTTTCGAAGGTTCTGGTCTTTCTGGAGTATTCAGATTAATTTAATATTACTTGTTATTTATTTTTAATTGACACGAAAGTCTCTGTATACAATGTTTATTGGTAATTCGATTTATTCTCTCGTCGTATCAATCACACACACAACTAGTAGCCTCTTGTTTTATCATCAATATATTGATTAGAAACTAGATTAGCGAGAAAACACACCCAATTTATCCTGACCCAATCTTTTCGAATCAATACTGTTGCCTTAAAAAATATAGTGTTTTAAAATTCGCTATTCAATACTACAGCAAGAAAAATGAAAATTCTTGAAAATTAATTAACTAAAAAATGTTATTTGTAAGTTTAGTTTTAATCTTTTATGGATCGGTGATCCCATTTGAAATCCGTTTTCATTTTATGAACTGCTCGCCCGATTTTTATAAAATTTAGCCTATGGTTAATTTTTGATAATTTTTCGAATTGTTCTCAAAAATAAAATAATTCAAAATAGTAGTAGTTCAATATGATGAACGGAATATTAAAAAATAATTTGATATTATAAAACTCGATTTTAGGGAGTTTTTAATTGCGAAATAACATCAAGTTTTCAATTTTTTCTTTATTTGAAGCTCATCAATGCTATACAAACAATTAGTACTAATTTCCAAACTTTTAAACTCTGATTATGAGACCTGTGACACTAGATTCCTCCCTCATAGAAGTTATTACTCTTTCGAAATTCGATATTTTCAAATATTAGAGAGAGAAAGAATTTCCTAAAATTAAATTTCATGAATCAGGTTATTTTTTGAAATATGAATTTTAGAATTTTGGGGCTAGAATAGATTTCTGCGACTCCGAGAACACAATTTACTTTGTTTAGACAGTTTCTGCCCTCAAAAAGTCAAGCACTGGTTTTTGAGATATAAAAGTTTTAATATTGTCAATTGCAGACTACATTTAGAAACGATCATCTGTCGGCCATGAGTTGTGCGATAATATTGGTGAATGTATTGAAATATTCACATATGACTAAACATAGCCTGTAATCGGTCATATTTAAACACTTATTATCTCCAAAACTTCTGTTTAAAATAAAAAAGTTACAATAACTCTTCCATTTAATTTTTCGAAAATTTTTCCAAATAACATAAAGTCTAAAATTGTGATATAAGAGAGATGTGCCTTTAAGCCATCTTTTAGTTTCGCAAACGTCTTATAATCCGATTATAGACACTTTTCGTTATCTAGATTCTTGCTGCAGTATTCCGAATATATTTTAAAAGAGAAATGTTGAAGAACGTACATAGACGTCTTGTTATTCATCGAAAAATTTCATCCGAAATTTGCGGAATTTATGCAATGGGAAATCTATATTTACAACTATCCAAAGAGATTATTACAGTCGCATAAAAATCTGCATGTTATAATTATTCACGTCTCGTGTGAATAGGCATTATTACGTAACACCCGGTTAAATTGTCTTGTGTCACACGATATCATCGCTTCTATTGTATATGCGCGCGCGCGCGCGCACGTGTGTGTGTGTGTGTGTGTGTGTGTGTGTATATAAAACCGTTATCATCGTCATCGCGCTTGTTATTGCGTCCGGGAATACATTTACGAGAGTGAGTAGTTAATAATGCACCATGCTGTCATTGCGAGCCCATGATCTGGGAATTATTTATACGCGCATTTCTATCTGGTAATAATTATGCGGCGTAAAAGATCGATCGATACTCCGAGAGAGTCAGAACACATTTGTACCTTGATAATAACTTCGACCCGAATTAATTTAATTGTCTCTTTCTCTTTTCCTTTTGCATCGTATATATATATATATAT
>NW_017259586.1:75784-84558 GCF_001594045.1 Atta colombica
GTCTTTAAATGCATCCGCAATTGCGATTTGTCGCTGCTCGATTCCGTGGCTCGAACGACACGCGATCCTCATCACCGTGGGATAGCCGACTTTAGGGGTGAAACAGGGTGAACTTAATTGAATAATATATACTTGCGGAACTCGAAAGCGTCCCGATCTTGGCTCCTCGCGTTGTTCGCGTGTGTTACTCTAATTTTTACTCGTTGCGTGTGTCTAGCGAATAATCATTGATTGGTTTACTCTTGTTGTTAACCTCTGCTGCTGTTCATTATTTGAAATATGTAGATAGCAGTATATTCTCTCGTAATATCTGCAGGAGATAATTAAAAATGAGAGTTCAACAAAATTAAGTTTAAATAAATTAAATTAAAATCCTTTCTCTTTTAATTATTACGTAGATTGTTTTTTAATAAGACATTTTATGGGTGAGACTTAATTGTTAAAATATATTTATAAAGTCTTGGGTAAAAAAGTTTGCGTTTAATCAGATTTTTATTTAATCAAGCTTAGTTTCGTAAAGAGCTTATAAGAAAACGTGCGCGCGATAGAATATTTATAACGTTCTGTACATTTAAAACATCACGTTTCGTCACTTCCCATAACAGAGGTCTAATAATTCTAACGACGAATAATTCTGATGTGTAAATTTATAAAAAACAATATTAAAAATATTAATTTATTAGTAATAATCACGCTAAAGAAATTATATCTTTTATCTGATTTACAGATAAAATGACTATGACTAGTCGAGAAATAATGAGAAGTACAAAAGAAAAGTATTCAAAATATCCGCGATATCGATATCCGTGACCCAATTTCGGCTGCGCAATTAAGCAGTTCTTTGATTGATCGCAATTTTGCCCTCATCTCGCGGTTCAATTTAATTCGATAATGCTGCCCTGAAGGCGCGTAATTTCGTGCCTACGCGCGGTCGCGTGAGTTTTCTTAATTTTAACCCCATACCTGTTCGATGGCGAGGTCGATGGGATCGTGATGAGGGAGCGATGGGGCACGCGGCTATGATGATTACTTTCACGTTTCTTCCTAATCGCGTGGTCGCGCTCTCCCATTTTTTTTCTACTTCGACTTTTCTCTTTTATTTTACCTGTTTTTCTTCTTGCCTGATCGATAGAATCAGCTCGCGACAAAATGCTGCGTTTACTCGTTGGCAGGGACGGATCTTTATTAGAAATTAATATGGAATTTTTTTTAGAGATAATCGTATGAATTTTCAAACATTATACAAACATTACGTGTAAAACGAGAAGAGAGATACATTTTGCTTTATATCGTTCTTTTTTTTTTGAAATATGAAGAATTACAATATTATGATTTTATCAGCGTGCATATATAAGCTCGCACGAACTGAAAATTGTAAACTCATGCAAAAATATTATTACATGGAAAGAACGATTTTATATGCTGAATGCCCTAAAAATTTAGAACGGGTCTGAAAATAATTTTGTTGAGCCATTAAAATAATTATATAGGAAATTCAAGTATGATGAGCATTTCTGACTGGGGTTTTCAAGCGCTCTACATTTTTATAATAAATGAAGATAACGCTCTCGTTTATTTCCCGAATTGCAGGTACATTGATATTAAAATTATCATTTTTAATTTAGTATGTGCACCTCTGCAATAATGTTGTAAACCAAAAGGTAATTTAACGCAACATAGTCGTTATATTTGCATAATTGTTTTAATAAGTTCAACAAAATTATTTTCAGATATGTATCTAGCCAAATTTTTAGATTCTTCTGTAAAAATATTACTACACAAAAAAAAAACGATTTTGTGTGCTGAAGTAATGATCTAAAAATTAGATAGATATAAGTATATAGATATAAATTATAAATAGATATAAGTCAAAATAATTTTGTAAAAAAAAACCTTTTTTTGTGTGAATAAAGATCTACTTTGAGAATAAGTTCTCTTCGCTTATTTGTATTATAAATTTTATATCTTACAAAATTAGTTACGTGTATCTCTATTTGTTTCTTAAAATCAAGAGTAATGTTAAAAAGCTTTTTTCCATCAAAGTTAAGTATAGGTAATTATAAATACAAAATTTACCGTGGTAATTTTTGCGTCAAATTAAATTTTTATAATAAACGAAACGCTGAATATTTATTCATATCTGAATTGTGGGGATATTGAATTTATTGTTTTTAATTTAATATCTACAATAGCATTGGTAACCAAAAGGTAGTTTAATGCAATATAATGGTGTGTGTTTGCAATTCATAAATATCTAAGCTCCGCTACGTAATTCACGTAACTATTTAGCGTACCATGTGTAAAATGAATATTACTCCGGGGTCAAATATTGGCGTGGGTAATAAACGGGTAACGGGTAAGGAAGGGAGAGAGAGAGAGAGGATTAATAATATATACGTACGCGTGCGCGCGTGCAAGCAAGGGAGTGCGGGATCACGATTTTCCCCCGAAAACGAAGAAAACAATAGCGTCGAGAGCACAAAGCCTTTATCGAGCGTCGAGCGAATTAAATCCTAAATTATTCGCGGGAAAGGGGAATACCGGGATTCCACCATAAAGCACCGTTTGTTTCCATCGCGCGATGGAATTCGTTTCGTGTTTGCGCTTGTTCGCGCGAAATGTCGGCGAAGAAAAGCCAGGTCTCGATTATGTGCGGAGTATCAAATTGTTATGCATCTTTATAGCGCTTCTGCAACTTTCCAAGTTCACTCAAAAGCTTCGTAATACACACGCTCTGTTATAAACAGGTTTCAAACGCGTGTAATCACAATAGGCGCGCAATCTTTGAGGGTTCAAAATTCTGTTACCGATCGTTGTACTTATAATACAGAAGAGCGCATGATCAAACGTGACCACAGTCTTGATCATAAATATAAAACAAAAGTACCCTCAATTTATTCCATTTTCTTAAAAAAGGCGATAATAAAAGCTAAAGGAGGATTAACAAGGTATTAAAATTAAAGATCTAACAGATATTTAAATTGTTATAAAAATCAAAATTACTTTTTAATAAAATTGTTTTTAAATTTATTTTTCGTTATACGTAGAGCGTTTATGATAATTTGTGGGATGCTTTATATTTATAGCTAAGACAGTATTACGCAACGATGTGACACAACCAATTGAAAGCTTTGAGCTTATAGACTAGACTGAATGTCGGATACAATGAGTTTTTATTCCTGTTACTTATGAAATGGCGCTACAAGGAACTTTATTTTATCAATCCGTCTTTAATTGAGACCGGTATATGATTCCCTTTATATAAAAGCTGCTTGAATAATATTTCATTATTAGACCGATAATCGAAACCGATGTCAAAGAGGAAAAAACTCTTATTCGAAATATATATCGATGTCGACATTCGTCGTAATCATAATGTAATCATAAAACGAAACGAAGCAAACTGCAGCTAACGCAGATGGCAAGGCCGCCGGACGCAGGTTTATTCTCGTGCGATGCGTTCGTGAAAATCTGTGGAATATGCGTTCCGTATAAAATCCTTATGAAATCCTCGCCTTTTCTTTTCTCTTTTGTTCTTCTTTTGTAATTTATAATATCTTCGGATCCGGGCGCTTAACGATGCCATTCGGAGGCGCTAGGAGTTGAAATCTCTGCAGGATAAGAGCGCATAAAAATGTCCCGACTGCATTGCTTTATAATCCAACGCTTTCAATCGTTTAATTATTTAATCACTTAAGTGCGACTTAACTCGACTTTTAAGGAATCGAGGATTAAAAATTATACTATTATTCGATTTATTATTGCGATGCGCGAAAAGTTTAAACGATCTTTGTGCCAACTCGCGGTAATTGCATTATTAATGCAACTTTATGAACAATGATATTATATGTGGATATCACTTTAAACGTACCGTTCCGTGAAACCGTGTTTAATTAACGATAACTATCTAATTGCCGCGTAACTTTATTTAATTCATTGGTATTACATAAACATTTGCATTTGCATAACATCACTTTAATTGTCAAATTAAAAGCAGTATTGCAAATTGAGTTTGATAATTTATTTGTGTATAAGAAGTTTCTTAATTATTTGTAACATATTTTCGAGCTTGTTTGATAGTATTTAATTATAATTATAATTAACGTGTAATTTTATGTAATTATAATAATTCAATATTTCATTGGTATTGGCTTAAACGTTTATCGTTGCGTTGCATTTTCATGCGATAATTGATTCTCAAATTAGAAATGGTACCTCAAACCAAAGGAGGATGTAGATAAAAATCGATCCTTTTTAACATCCTTCTTCCATAATATGCAAGGTATTTTTTAATTATTTATTGTATTATTCCATAACTTTTTTTAATAATTAACCATGATTATTTAATAGTTACGTAATTGTATTTAACTTGATAGTATTAAGTTAAATAGTTATTATTGTTATATTCTCTTACAATAGCTGAATCGCAAGTAAAACATGACATCTTAAATTAAGATTCATAATTAACCTGTGTAAAATATTTAGTTATTTAATATTTTTTCCAGTATTTTATAATGTACTATCAAAAAATATTCATCACTTACTCCGATTATTTCTAGAAGTACAGTATTATCAAATAATGCTACATAAACCTCTTTCTCTCTTTCTCTCTCTCTCTCTCTCTCTCTCTCTCTCTCTCTCTCATACTCTATCTCTACAATAATACAAAATATAATACCGGAGAGAAGTCGGAGATGCAGCTCGTACTCTTAGATCTTGGCTCGTGCAACTTTAAAGTAGTTTGCGTCTAGACCAAGGTGTGCATAAAGGCTCCATACACCGTGTATGCGGGCGCCATAAACGTTTCCCGGTTATACCGGGTGTGCTCGTTTATTTACGGCTTATGTATATACGTATACATCCACGGGGACGTATACATTCGAGGCTGTTTCCGCCCGGTTCCCAGTTTCTCGCTTTCCGACTGTGGCCCGCGTGCAGATCGCGCGCACCCTTCGAAAGAGAATCATGCGAGCGAGATTTATCGGATCTGCGAGAACCAATGCGATGCATGTCGCGATCGATCGGAAGCTCATTCCGCATGTGCATACATGTTACTGATACAGTGATGTGCGAATACGATGCTCTTCGGTATAACGGATGTGTCCGCGAATAATTCGCTTGCTTGCTTTCATTTATTTCTACATTACTTGTGCGATATTTTCTTTTAACATAATTATTTGCGTGAGAAGTGTAGTTTTAAAATTTCAGAAAAAAACGTTTTCTCTTCAATTTTTCCACTGATTTTCTCTATTCTTTTCTCAAGGATAGAAAAATTTGGTGGAAAAATTTATGTTTGTAAGATTTACTATATTTACTTCTTTTCGAAAAGAAAATAATTTTAGTTTTCTTTCTGCAATTTGGAATCAATGATTTTTTTAAATTATATGAGGTGTTTCGGACCTCGTTATATCTGAATTTTCATGTTTTCTTTGATTTTTTAAAATTGTGTTACGCTAAATAATATGTATAAATAGCATTATATATTCAATGAATTTGTAAGGTAGAGGTATCCTGAATATTTCACGCGAGTACACTGAGAAAAAAAGTCGAAATATTCGCAAATATTGCATATGGCGTTTTTTCAATATTTATTAGTTATGTAAAAATTTGACTGTGATGACGAAATATACATTTTTGTGAAATGTATATCGTCAGTTATGAAAAAAATAGAATAGACGGTTTATTTGTTAAGGAATAAAATTTTATTTCGCCGTATTTAAATAAGGATTTATTTCAGTAAAATGAACATTTCATCTCACAAATAAATTTTTAAGTATTCTTAATGTAAGTTTTAGATGTTCTCAGTATTTTTCTTAGTGTGATAATTAAAGGTGATGTTAATAGTTGTTTCATATTAGCCTACTAAGAATTGATTGTTAAATTAGATCACAGTACTAAATTTTCGTAAGTTAGTAATTTGATAGAAATATATAATGTAGTGATCGAAATACTATTTCATCAAGCGCTCGCATATTTCTCATGAATATAAACCAACCGTCTAGTACATAAATTAACTCGAGGATTCATTTTCTGTTCATTACATTAACTTATGATTAAATTTATCTTTATAAGACGCTCTAATAATTTTGATTACACTAAAATTTTATAATATTATTTACAATGCAAGATACTTGATTTCTTCCATGTTATAACATGGAAGAAGTCGAGTATACTTTAACTTCTGAATTTAACGCTTTTCTCGTTTCGAGAAAAGTTTACGGACGAGCCGTTAAATATCGCATAGCTCATAACTTGCTCGTCGGGATTTCCGCGATTATGTCAGGCATGAAAACACGAAAATTATTTCGCGATAAAGATCCAGATCTCTCTCTTTCCTCTTCGTTGCCAGTGCGATGTGTAACTCTGTCGTTCGCTCGAGCTTTTAGTCCGTGCTCGGCTGACTCATTAGAAACACTGCGTATTTGGGTAAGAGCTTTCCTACGCCCTTTCAAACAGACCTCAAAGCTTTGACCATTCACACGTGTTCGGGAAAGCCGAGCTGCCTGCCTACCTGTCTGTCTGCCTACCTGCCTGTCTGCTGAAGACAAGACGGCGCGAATCGCTTTTGCGTATTAGAATTCCTTGTTGAATTGAGATCGTGAATGAAATTCTTCCTTTCATTTTGTTAAAAGGGACCGGTGTATCGATTTTATATTAAAATGGTACGTATTAATCTAGGTAAATAAAACCATGAAATAAAAATCCGAAAGCAAAATTTCTAAAATTATAGTAAAAAGTATTAATTAAAGTGTTGCGCAACGTAAACAATTTTACTATGCTGCTGTGTATATCAAATAAATACTGTATTATGAAATACTTCTTAATGATTTAGTTAAAGAGAAAAGACATAGTATGCTCGAATTTATACTCTCATTATTTTTTATCTCCGCGTTTTTTATTTGTGACGTAATTTTATGCAACGTTCTTTTATCTGTGTTTTTATTTCTTTCGTTTAAAATCTCATGTAACTTTTATTCCCCTGCCTCTCATTACATGAAAATACAGTATACCGCATAATTGAATTATTCTGTAAACTTAATGAAACTGTAATCTACGCTGGAGATTTGTTCAATTATTTAATTAAGGTTAACGCGCGTTACATCCGGCGGTTCGATTAAAAGCAATTTTCTTTCGCAGCGTTGTGGCCCAGTTTTATTTCGTCGATATTTCATTATCATCCGTAATTAATATTTGTTCTGCTCCGACGCGATTTCGCACGAAATTTTTATTTGTCTTAACGATCGGAAAATGCACGTCCGCCTTCGTCAGATTTATTCCGAAATCAGGCCACTTGTAAAATAATGAGGATTATGATCCAACTGGGATCCATTAATGGGATTCGCTTATTTCTATTAAACTCAAGAAAAAACATCCATATAACTGAAAATAACAAATATATTTGGAATTATGTGAAGAAATCATAATAAATATATTATTTTAGGATAATATATGTAATGTTTGATTTTAATATAATAATTGCATTATATACTTATTGCGTTATATTACTGAGTATTAAATGAATACTATCGAAAATTTTTTCGTAGTCAAAAATTAAATTATCGCAAGCTGGAAGCCTAGATTATTTGCTATCAGCGTTCCTTCAGTTATGGTGGATGGCTTTCTGCCGGCTGATATGCAAAGGATTATATTTGAAAATAGTATTAAGCATTTAAATATAAAAATCTGGATTTTGACGTGACGGTTATCCTACTTGTAAGTGAGTGAAATCGGTCGACGATGAGATAAAATGCTAGGTTTGCTTGGAGCTTCTAATTATTCATGAAATATTGATTGTCGAACGTCCTGTTTATACAGGGAACGAAAAATCTCATTTTTATTTTAAAAGAAGTATTACCGTTAATCCCGTCACGTCAGAGATTTTTATAATGCAGGAATAATTATTTTCTTTGTGACACTTTATGTCTGAATATTTTGTTTACGTAAAATATCTCCGATAAAGTTGTAGAATTTTGTTAGCGTATTGACAATTGTATTATATTTACATTTGCGTGCGGATAGCACGAAACATATACAATAAATCAATGACGCGCACTGCCAGTAATATAAAAAATAATTCATTTTAATGGTTCTATAATTATTCCGGCAGTATGTCGGTAGAGTTCTGAAACATTTTATGTAAACGTTTTGTATAAACGACAAATATAAATGTTCGTAATTCATTGACAACTTCCTTCGTCGCGTGCATTATTTATCGCGTTGATAATAGCCACAATTATTTTGTCAATTAAACAAATTCTGCATAAATCAACGGATACGGACGTTATGAATAATCGACATTGTTCTGGTTATAATTTTCATATTTTATGAAACATCAGCACGTGATTATTGTCATTGAAAGTGCAAATTTGCGCAACCGAATTATTTCTAGATCCGGACATAAATTTCGAAAAATGATTTGAAAACATACAAGACGACAAGCATTCATCGTTAAGGTGCAACGGATATATCTCTCTGAATTCGCATTATTGAAGATCCGCATTGAAGATCCGCGACTTTTATCATTTTCTCGACAACGTAAAATAGATACAAAGATATGTCGGATAATAAATTTCCAAATTGTATTTTTTTATGTAAAACACTTATTGGTTTTTTTTTTTTATTATAAAATGTGTATGATAGAGAAAATATTGTAGTATAAATAATACAAAAAATATATTTCTTTTTTTATAATATCTTATCGTAAAACTAAAGTATAACAATATTAGTATTTTTCTTTGAAAAATCAACATTAATTGTATATATATATTTTTATT
>NW_017259586.1:84658-136286 GCF_001594045.1 Atta colombica
TGTAAAAAAAAAAGAAACTTTATCAAAAATAATACAAAAAATATTTTATTTTGATAGCTAAACAAATCTTTTTAATGTAATATCAACACATAATTTTTATAGAATTTGACTTTGTTTATTCTAAGCTAAAATATCTACATAACTATATTATCTCTTTTATGAAATGTATAACATGCATAATATCTTTGAATAAAAATATCGTGATTTTCATCACGTATATAATGTGATTACTATATTTCAGAAAAACTTGTAATATCTATTATTTTTGCTGTGTAGAAGAGAGTAATCTGAATCTACAAATGCACGGTGTGCGCGGATACAGACACAAAGAAGGCAAGGTAATCGGAGCCGTAAGGAGGAAAGCCGCGCGCATGTATGTCAGACTTGGCTACCGCGCCAGAATACGCGGGGCACACGAAAATTCTCGAGCAGGTCACGTTGCTCAGTCAACAGAAACATAATTTAAAGTTAATATTTCCTGGGTAGTACGCTGAGAGACTGAGAGAGGTACCAGCAAAGTCACGGACGTCTAACATGGACCGCGTTGTCTCGTCATGCAGAAACGAGCTTCGCGGCGGGCACGTGACGTGAATTATATACTGCAAGCCGCAGTGGTGTATTAGCCAGCGCGTGACACGGTGACTACAATATATTCGGGCAGAATCGTGCAAGAGATGAAAGGCGCAGACCATTACGAGTACAAACATCCGTATTCATGCGCTCGATTATCGACAGGTCCGATCATACATTGAGTTTTTTCACTGTGACTCTCACGCCATTGATGCCCTCAACGGATCCGATCGTATGTTCGATTTTTCCACTGCAATTCTCATGCTGCTGATCATCAATAGATCAGACTGTACTGGATTTTTTCTCTGCAGCCTATACAAATATAAAACTTAGGTCCTGTCCTACAGCACAAATAATTTCAGCAATATTATAGTAACATTGCAACATTACAACAATATTGCTGTAAGCTTCTATACTGTATTCGATGCAGCATAGATCATTCTAGCAATATTGCAGCAACATTGCAATGTTCCAGCAATATTACAATGTTCCAGTAATATTGCAGTAACATTGCAATGTTGTAGCAATGTTGCGTCTACATGCCTGCTACATGACATGGGATCGCTGCAAAGACTGAATAAATACGGATGTTTGCGTTCCTCGATCTCATTATACAGAATCATCTATTTATTTATGGGAGGGATGAAATGATTCTTCTATAAGTTCTACCGGATGCAGGACCGGTAAAATGCAAAAGCGAACAGCGGGGATGGTATATTCGAGATGGTGCGAAGTCGAAAGTGGCGCGCGTCGGTATTTACGATCGTGGCGCCCCGGCTTCCCTCGAATATGGCGAGCAAGCGCAAGCGGGGATGATCACATACACACGCGAAACGTGCTCCGAGTTCTCGCACGAGGTTTCGTCAGGGAGGTTAGCTCCCTTCTTCTCTGCTGCACCGGACTTCGGCTCGACACCTTCACCCCTTCGGCAGCACCCTCGATCAGGACCGCGGCGGCGAGAGCTTCTTTTTTCTAGCGAGATTGTTCGCGCGAGCCCAAGCTTGCCTCGTGACAAAAAACGCGACGGAAAAACGCGCGGCGCGAGACAGGGCGCGCAAATTTTAGCGGGGATTGCTCTGCGGCAAGTCAGCAAGGATTTTCCGGACACTGAGATTTGTCTCCGGCGAGAGCCACCTCACCCCCGAGAGGCGCTGCCGACCTCCGATATTGATTTTCCGGGGGAAAACAGAATAGAGGTGTATCTACGATATTCCACTGATTCCAGGAGGGTTGAGGAAGAAAGGGAGGGAGCCTTGTTTTATTTTTCTCTTTCCATATCATGATAGTTGATTCTATATTTTATCTTTCAAAAAAATATTACATATGAATTTACTTAGCTTTGCGTTCTCATAACTTATTAAAACTGCACATTGTATGTGTTATGTGTATGTTGCATATTCTGTTATGCCATTTTATGTTTCTATTAAAACTTGTGAGTTACGTCAAATAATTCTAACAAAAGTAATACAACGCGGGCATTTAGTACACGTTCAAAGTTATAAAACGGTAAAAAATTTATTCCCACACCGTTCCGAGAGATTCTTTTTTTTTATGTATTTTTTATGTATTGCCGCATTATTACGAATGTTTCACAAAATTATCATCAAACATTTGTCCGTTAATGCTTAACAAAAATACAATATTCGACAAAATATCTGCCTCGCTGTTTTTCTCATAAATACGCTTTCCCGGCATAATTATACTGGGCAACAATGAAACGTTTTTTCATTCAAGCTTGATTACGCGATTTAATGTAATGTATTTTTCAGCGTTCATATTTCGCACACAAAAGAGGCAACTAAAAAGAACTAATGTGAAATTCCGTTGTCGGATTTTACCAGATGTTACCAGATTAAGCAATAGTAATTACCGCGATTCATCTGGCTTGTGATTAAAAATGCAGATTTCTGAGGATCCTTGCATAGTATAATCATGCAATGCGACGAGCATTAAGATATTATAAAAAAATACAGTCGCTCTTGAGTTGAAACGGAAAAAAAGGAGATAGTCATGTTTAACTCTTTAAAATCCAACTTTTCTCGTTTTGATTTTTTTGACACTTTTCAATATAGTTAATAATTGATGTACGATGTTTATTAAGCTAGCATGCCAACATAAGCACAATCAGGTGAGAGGATGCTGTTTATGTGTGCTAATTTATTGCATTAATCTTGATTTTATTGCTCTAATCATTTAACAAGAAATCGGTTTTATGCTAACTTTTAAAAAAGTTAAAATGCCCATTAAAAATAATATAATAAAACGCTTATATTATAATTTAATGTTAATTATATTTTTAATAGCCTCTCTCTATTTTTGCGTAAGATTCAATAATCCTTTCGGATTTATAAAATGTCAAATTTTTTTATTAAATGGATTACTTCTGCAAACGATATTTAAGCTGTTTTCATCTCTTCCAAGAATGATTTTCGCGGCATTTCCGCGCCGGATAGAAATTTTTCAAAAAAACCGTCAGCCAAGAAGAGTAACGGGATGCATCCGTGGATCTGCATTTCATTCCCCGTCTTCCTGCGCGTCGTCACTCTCGCGTTTCTGTTCTGCATTCTTTCCCTAGTTGCGTTTTCTCGGGGAAGTGTTTACGTGTAACAGCGACCTGGTTTTCTTTCACCCGTCTCGATTCACGAAGTGAAGACGACGAAGGACCTCGCTCCGCGTACATACTCGTCTGCGTGACGGATCACGCGGTCGGATCGCTGACACGTGGAATATCACATTGTCATCCCTCTCGTATTAACGAACGCGACGTATCAATCCTTAGCTGCCGAAGTGGAATCTGATGTTCGCACATGCTAAAGCCTTTCAAAAAATAGTGGGTAATCTCCCCGATCCTGAAAAATATAGATTGTTCATCGATCTCTTCCTAATAAAAGTATTATAGTGTTGATTTATATTTGATACTAACGAGAGCAAATCGTATTATGTTTTTATTGTTTTTTTTTTACTTCAATTGACGCAATTTTAAAAAATGAAATTTTCCAGGAAAAAGGAAAAAAATTATTTTCCAACTTGAAAAAAAATTGATTTAAATAATATTGACAAAAATACATTCTTAACATGATAAAATGTCATTTTTATTTTTTTACAAACTTCAAAAAAATCCACCCTTTTCAAGTGTAATGATAGTTTTTTATGAAGTTAATTCTTTCGATTGATGATTGAAATATAATAATGTTTATATTTAACTTATGATAATTCAAAAATCACATTTTTTTAGTTGTATTACAGTTGAGATCAGGGAACGTTATAACATAGCTTATGTCAATTATGTAATATTTGTTACATTGTACTGCAGAGCATCTTTGTTTTGGATATTCTGTTATTATTTGCGTCGTTATAATGCTAAATACGACTTGATTACTTTGATATGGTAGTGTGGCAGTTTTTTTGGAAGTAGATTTCAGCTTTAAATCCTCTTATGTTGAATAAGAGAGTGCAGTCGGTGTTCTTAGTTGTGTCTTCGTTAAGGCCATCTTAGAGTCGAACTACTTGACCTTTTGTCGCTCCGAGCAAGTAATTCTCTACCAGGCTCATCTTAACGAGCCATACGTTTTCTCTTATTTACAAGAGTCCCGAGACTCAGTCGTGAATGACCAAGACAGAAGAGCTTGCTTGAATTAATGATAATGGTACAAACGATATTTCTCATCTCTTTCTTATATTTACAATTTCATAAAACTCGACTTTTTTTAATTCACTGAGATCTTATGAAATATTTTAAATTATTTCGTAATATATTACATAAAGAGGAACGATACGTTACTCAGAAAGTAAATCGTAAAATTATTAATTTAAAGACTCATCTTAGACGCGCTTAGAACCTCATTAGTAATTATAGTTTCATTTTTTAAGGGTCACAAAGTATTACTCGTATTAATTATAGTTTTATGATAAATACAATCGTTAAGAAAAGAAAAAAAAAGAGGTGGAGAGAAAAGATAGTAACAATTTGAGGGAAATATTTAGGACTTGTCAAAAGTTCACGAGGAAAGTTCTTACCCTGAGTTCGAAATCATGGTCGTTGAGAGAGATTACAAGTTTGGCTGGCTGTTGGCAGAGTACTGGATGTGAAGTATCCTTGAATTTGCGTCGTGACAAATTAGTGCTAGACTGGGCTTGCCGGCCGTCCCCTTCGCGTACAACTCCACTCGGGATCGCGAAAGAATTTAAATGGTAATCCGGGAATAAGTGCTCGAAATACGACCATGGGGAACGAGATTTCCTGTATTACCGCCCTCGTCAACACCTTCCCGAAGAAGTTGTAACTTCTCGTGTTGCTTTAAGTTTCGCCGCATTCGTGGGAACGCGCGAGCGCGTGAGGGATCGCGCTTTAAATTTTCCGTGTCAAATCGACGTGAATTACAGTTACGATTATTTATGCATGAAACGCGGAATTTCGGAAACGCGGAACACGCGAAAATCTATTTTCAGTGCCGCACATATCAGTCAGTAATGTGCGGGCTATCGATCAGCAAGTTGGACGCCGCGCTCGTGAAATGCAATAAGTAAGGCAGGCGAATTGAAACAAATTTAATAAGAGCAGTGGTTAAAGGGTATAGTGGGGGATCCCTTCGGATAGTTCAAAACTCAATATTAGCTCGCATAGCAACTTTTGAATGTATCAAACCGCAGCTATCTGAATTATACATTATAATCTTGCGTAAGCAAGAAGTCCAATGCGAAATTTGCTTCCATGCCCTATTCTCATTTTCTATTAATTTAGTCAATTTAAAAAATAAAAATATAGGGAGGTCAATTTACAGAAAGAAGATGTTGCAGAAAAATATATCAAGCAACGAATCTGTTTTACATTTCCTTGTATCTTTAGACAAATCTGGATTTATAATTATGTAAGAATTATTTATAGGTAGAACAAATAGATACGATATGGTAGAACAAATAGATACATCGAATAGCGCTAATAAAATAAATTGAATATATGAGTATAATTTCTGACTATTAATTAGCTGTTAATATATTTAGAATGTGAGAGACATATTCTCTACGCAATAATCATACAATAATATTCCAATATTAAACATTCATTGAGTTTAATATTTCGAATCCGATAATTTCGAGTCTGTGGCAAATATGAATATCTGGATAAAGGATATAGTATTCCAATGTGCGCATATTTGCCGTAGCGCAGGTTTTCGATACGCTGCCAATATGGATTCGGAAAGAATGGAATTTGATTTTTCTTGTGTTCAAAATTGCAAGCCAAGAATTTGTCGTGTAGCTTACAGCATCTCGAAATATATATTTCCAATCTGAATTCGTGAGCATATTTGCAGATTAACATCTATGTGGACCAACACTCGAGACCTAATTTACGCCGTTAAATTATGCCGCGTTATTGTTGTCAATTATGTTTTACATGCGCTGCGAATGGAGATGAGCTGGATGGTCGTTATTAACGGTCGGATTTCGCGTAATACCAGCGTGTCAATCTGCATTACGTCGACGAATTGCAGTGTTACCAAACGAAGGGGATCGATTTGCAATCATTCCGTGCCAATAAATCGCTTAGTTGCAATCGCTGTTTCTTTAACAAATTTGCGTCGCAAGATATGTAAGAATTTCGCTTACTTTCAAATTTCAAATTTCTCATTTAAAATATTGCGATAAGAAATTGCTCCGAGATTGAATCATATTGAACTTTTGAGTAGAAGATAAATAATCCAAGCGGTTTAATATAACATGTTTGCAAAAATTCGTGAAGAGTCGTTAGATATTACTAGAATTTATAGTAAAATTTTTTAGTTATTATAATGTTATCTTGCATTACATTATATTCCTTTGCGATCAATATTGAATAAATGTTTTAATATTTAATACAGGCATATATAACTTTTAATTTTTATTAAAATCAATACCATCAGAACAGATGCTTCTGATTTTTATTAAAATTATTAAAATATATTATATACTATTAGAATAGACCGTTTTAAATCATTAAAATCACTTAAGCAAACTTTCCGAAACAACAGATTCTCCATAAATTTCAATATAATCCTCATGACTTCAACATCATTCTTCTTCTAGTTATAAATAATAAAAAGTAGCGAATACATATTTTATCATTCATTAAAGCAAAATTAAATTTTATAACTAAGAAATTTTATAGTTGGTGTGAAGGCATCAACATTATAATAAATGTAACTAAAAAAATTTTACAATGAATTGTAATAACATTTAACGGACTCCACAAACTTTTGTAAATATCGAAAATATATCTGAGTGTAACGTCCACGATTATTATTATTATTATTATACGAAACAGCGATAACATATAACTGTATAATTATTCCACGGATGAATAACGCATTAGCAATAATAGCGTTTCGCAGGTAAAAATACGTGGGTAGTCCTCGTAGGATAAAAAAGGGGCGGACTGCTTCCGGAATGTCTACCTTATTTTCATGTAGCTCTTAGTCATCCCGAGTCGAACAAGGGACTGGAGATCCCTGGCGTCGGATTGTCTCTCTCCCTTTCATTTCCCCACGTCATTATTTTCTCATACATACAATTAGCGTGGGACTGTCCGCAAATTAGTAGCGTAACGTTTTACGACCTGAAGAGACGACAGTCGTCGCGCAGATGTTCGTTCGCCCGGAAGATGCTTTGTCTCCCTCGTATTCAACCTCGTATGTTTGCACGAAGGTGTCTTCAATTACACGTTTCTCTTTAATGCAAAAGGATTGTCTGGCGCGTCATTTCCGAGACAAGACTAATTTTACACCGTTACTTTTGAAATCTCTAAAGCGCATGTCGTACAGAAAAACGTAAGACAGTGAGACATAAGCAGTAAGCGAATTGGTCAATCATAGTACAATAAAAAATGTAAGGCAATAACATAAGCAGCAGTAAATTCAAAATTAATTTGCTTACTGTTTATTATTGTCTTATTGCTTAAGTTTTTTGTTTACTATGATCTGTAAAATTGATCTGACATATTTTCTGTATTAATAGTAATCATAAAGCAACATCTACAATGAGACTTTTAAGGCATAAGACTTAAACTGAAAGAAAAGATTGGCTGCAGCAAATTAGATGATAAAATATGGCATAGCATTTTTAACATTGGTTGCCAATTATTGGTTATGTTAGCCTATCCGCAATGTCAATATAGGATTTTGATTGGCTAACGCAACTAAAAATAGGTTGCTGCAGCCAATTAAAAATGGTATGCCGTATTTAACCATTTAATTTGCTGTAGCAATCAATCTTTTTTTTCAGTGTAGAATAAAAAAATAAAATTTAAGCTTCAAGGCTTAAGCCATATAAAGACTAATCGTAATCGAATATGAAGATAATACTTGACTATGATTGGTTAATTTCTCACATATTAATAATAACCATAAAGCAGCGTTTACAATCAGATTTTTAAGATGTAAATCTTAAAAATTAAATCTTAAGATTTAACTTTACTACTTTAAGTTTTAAACCTTAAAATCTCATAGGTGCAACTTAAGACATAAGAATTAGGCAATCAGAGCTCAACATTTTTGACAATTCTTCACTATGATTGACTAATTCTTACGATATGCCTTATACTGTTACGGAAAGTATGTGCGGCAGTTTTAGGTTATTATATGAATAAAATTTTTCGATTTTAGTCAATCATTAATCCGTAAATTAAGATTGTAAATTTCACACGCGCTTATCGTCTGTGTTCGTCTTTTCGTCTGCAGATATTGTATCATTCACGTTTTCATCCTGAAAAGATAAATGATTTCATATTATTCGTATCATCGATATGCACCACTTCCTATGTGAGTCACTTCCTATTACAGTTTCAGTGGTGCATGCACATCGGCACGATCACCCTTATTAGCGTTTATGATATTTGGTTGTGCGATAAATTAATGTTATTAGACGTCGTCTAATATACCTACCGGAAGCTTTGTCATCCCGCAACAGGTGGTTACATCGAAACACGGCTATCACGCGCGCGAGACGCAATTTGCGCCGAAGAAAAGATGGCTGCAGTCGCGCAGCTAGAATTAGATCTTTTCCCTTAATCTTATGTTTATCCCTATAAATATCTAATTAATATCACAATAATTGACGCCAGTATAACAAGTTAATCTGTTATAATAATAAATCTATACAAAAAAGAAAGGAAATCTTTTATTGTAACACAAATTTCTGTTGCACTGATTAATCTTGTCGAGTTGATGATCTATCTGTTGGACTCGCAAAATTGTAAACATTTTTTTGTTAAAAATGTCAAACAATTCAATTTTTTAAACGTTATATCTGCAAATTTGGATTATTCTTATTAAAATATATTTCCCCTTAAACACAAATTAACAGTAACATTACATTGATGTTTAATTGATGTTTATTAAGTTAATATTCTTTTCTTTACACTAATGCCATTTTGATTCCTGCAATTGAAATAGAAATTAATTAGTGTCTTTTAATTAATATAAATTAAATAGGTCTTATCCAATGAATTTTATAGACTCGGCAGAGGATTAATAAATTTGTTTCAAACATTGAACTAAACTATGTTTACCGTTGTTTCCGTTGTTTCGATTAGGGTGTTCCTATGTCACCGGTCCATTTTCAGTCGCGAATCCATAATCATCAATCATTGATATCTGTCAATTATATTACATTAATGGTCTTCGTAATAACCAGGCATGTATCTAGCAATTTTCTCTCTAATATATCACAATTCCTATTAAATGACTGTTAAAGATTAACTCTGCTAAGTCAAAGAAACTCATGAAAGCAGTTATTAAGGAAATCTCTCGCGCCCATATTGATCATTAACGCTAACTCATATTCAATTCAGCCTGTTTATCTTGAACAATCCCTTGAGCGCCGAAGACACTTTCGAATCTTACTTTCCAACAAGTGATTTAGTTCTCTCTGCTCTATAAAATGTAATTATAGTTTGATTTTGTTATGTTCATAATCTCCTTGCAGAAATGATTCCTCCTTCATCTCGGTAATTGTTATCAAAGTGATCAAGAAGCAGAACGTTTCGGAGCGACATCTAATTATGCGGCAGAGTTCGTAAACGATAATCTAATAGGCACGGTCAAATTTGTCGAGATTAATGTATTCCTAGGTTGCTTGTTTTAACGGCGACTGTCTGCCTCCTGTGTTGCTGGATCAACGGTGTATCTAGTGAGTCGCAGTTGCTATTGCGCGTTCACTCTATTTACCATGAATTTCGCCTTTGTTAGTTATCCCTTCAGGCTTCGAATGTGACCACGTACCGTGCCGAGTGATGCTTTCGATTGACGAACCCGAACATTGTTTGCTAGTTTGATATATATATATATACAGCCTGCGAGTAGGATCGCCACAAACAGAAAAATTCACGAAACTCCAGATCCGAGATGTGGAAGACAAGTTATTAACAGAGTAAACATTCAAATGTATCCTAAATAAAATAAAAAAATGTGGTGACATCAAAACAACATTAAAATGCAAAATAATTATTTGAATCTTTTGGCTAATGCTAAAGTCTGTAATACAGTTATTGATACTCTGTGATTCTTGATCATTTAATTTATGTTAATTAAAAGGAATTAATTAATTTTAAAGAATCAAAACAATATTTTAAAAAATGAATATTAATTCTGTAAATAAAGAGTGAAAATTATATCATTCTTGAACAAAAATTGACAAAATTTTTATTCTTTAGAGTGAGACTTTACTAAGTGAGACTTTATTTTAAAATTTAGAAAATTTAGAAAACGAATGATTCAAATTTGCAGATATAACATTTAAAAACTGAATTATTTGACATTCTGGCAAAGGAATTAATTTTATAATTGAATGAGTCTAATATAGGATTTATTTTAACATCATTAACATAACATTGGTAACAGCAATTACATTGCTAAATTCATAATATCAAATAATATTCAATTTGAGTTATTTTTCATTATTTCTAATATAAGTCGCTGCTTTTACTCAATATATATTTTTATTTAATTTAAAAAATGAAGTTAAACTATATATATTTAACTCAAGCAATTTGTATTAATATAAATTTGAATCAAATTATTTTTTATATAATTAAGTACATTAATATGAAAGTTGTTTATTTTGAAACTACACAATGGCTTGATTGACATTTTGATACGGAAGTTAAAAATAACAAAATGTTATTTAGTTCTAGGATTGCTCCTTTGACATTTAATGGTGTGACGTTATCGTGACCTATAATTTTGCTTGAGGTAGAACTGATTCAATTACATTCCGTATCTCTAATCGTGGAATACGTTATTTTCGCTGTGTCTTTGATTAAATCGCAACAGAGACTTCGATTCTCGGTCGCGCGATTCCACCTTCCAGTAGATTCGCCATTCGTTTCCGCGCAAACGGCGATTCTGTGAGTGTAAAACGCTGCGCGCCAACGATCCATGTTTATCGAATCGATTTGTGCCCGCGGTACTTTGTGCGTTAACGCGCGAGTAACTTCTCTCCGCATAATGCGTATTTATGTTAACGGCCACGGCCATGGGCGGTATATCGCGATGTTATATATTCAACGAATCGTACGTAAATACGTACCATACATACTGTGCGCTCGATCATTCGTAGCGCGATTCGCGGTATTCGCGCGTCAAGCAGAAACTTTGTTTCGCGCAACAATTCGATTTCCCAAATCGAAGCCTTCATTTATTCTCCCTTTTTTTGGTTATTTAATACCGCGGCTTTAAATTAACCCAATTGCGGTCTAAAATAAATCTAGCTTTTACGAGGAAGGTTGTCACCATAAAAATAAAATTACTTGTAATTTTACACTGAGAAAAAATTTAATTTTATTGTGACAATTCTTGCATAAATTTTAATAAATACTTCTTTGAATAGTCTTAGCGAAATATTTCCTAAATGTAAACGCATTTATTACACAATTTATTAGATGCAAGAACTATTAGTTTGATTTAACTATTATTTCTTTTATTTATCTAAATATATATTTATTGTAAATAAATATTCCGATAGGACTATTCAAAGAAATATTTATTAAAATTTAATAAATTTGTTCTTTGTGTAATTTTATGATTATTTAGGAAAAGTTATAAAAATCTAAAGCTCCAAATTGCAAATCCAAATTAATTAATTGGAGAAAGAAAACTATCGGATGGATCATAAATAGTAGAGCCGCGGTTTCAGTGCTAACAAAGATTCTCGCGAGTAGCTGTAAATATAAAAAATATAGCTACATACGCGGCTCCATCTATTCGCGGAAAGCGCGCGATATGCAATAACGCTGTTTGAAATATTTACACGGTATCATCCGGCAAATTACACGTCATACAAATATGTCATGCGTACGGATGACGATTTGTTTACAGTTGTAAAGAACTGTTTGCTCTCAACGGCTGGATAACGTAAAACTGTACTTTTTTTTATGATGCTCCGGCTGAAAGAGAGATTGTAGTGTCGAATGGTGGTTTCATTCATTCAAAAAAATTTTACGCCGATATTTTTGCCGAATTATTTTTCAAAATGTACTATGATATCAGATTTACGAAATTACGAGCGCGCAATTTCAAATAAAATATAGTGTATAAGTAATTATCATTAAATCTATAGATTTTCCTCAGCGCTTTCGGGCGTTGAAATAATGCGAAATGTGCGTACATTCGTATCGTTTATTCGCACTTTGCTTGCGTTTACCGAATGACTTGTGCCGATGTAAATGCGTTTCAGCGCACCCGATAGGTAATAGGAACCAGGCTGCGAATCGTGTATACCTAAATTGAACGGGAAATTTAGTGGCCTGTTCCGTGAATCTCGGGTATCCTCATCGAAGCATGGGAAAGCCATCCGTACCCTCCATCCTCCTTTCGATCGTGAAAGCCGAAACCCTCGTCGGATTTCCCGTTTCGCGAGTTCGCTCGAAAATCGCGAAAACTCACCAATGTTGAGTGCCAATCAAGTGAGAAGGGGGAGGGGGAGGGGGAGGGGGACTCGAAACTGTCTGCGAACTGATGCCAAACCAATCGGAGTGTCGAATCGCGTCGCGACCAACGCAGGTACCCTTTACCGTTACTTTTTCACGATGTGCCATTTCGACCATCGACTCTTGTCACTCCTTCCTGCACATGCCATCGACTCGTCATTCTTCTCTGTGATACCATCGGCTTGCCACTCCTCCCTTTTCTGTACCAGCTATTGATTATTCTTTCATATCGCTTCATCGGTTGATGTTTATTCATTTTGCTGTCATTTATCGCGGTTAACGGACGAGTAAAGAAAATAATCAACTCATATAAGCGAGAAAGGTTATATTCGGTCAAAGCGGATTTTGGTGTCTATAATAATATTTTTGTGTGATTTTTACAGTTCAATTCAAGCAAACTGTATGCCGATTATACTGTCTGACATGGATTTTAGACTACGAACGGATGAATTTTACAGATATTTTGTTACTGAAAATGAATTTGTAAATGAAATCGTTCTATCATCGTATTTTTAAGACACTTTAGCTCAAAGATACTCAAAATACTATTTCTGACACTTTTAGGTTCAATTTTTTTCAATTCTTTCACGTAACGTGATAGAGCAATTTTTTTCAAAATTCTCAGCGATAAAAATAACGTTCTTTTTTTAAACAAAATAAGAAGTTTTTTTAAACGTGGTCATAACATTAGTGTTATGAAAATTTGGATAAAATCCCATGATTACCGTCGTGTTTCTCAGTGTGTTCTTATAGACATAAGGATACAAGAATATAATGTATAATTACCTTCATTTAAATTTTCCCTCTGGGAAGGCGCGGCTTTATTACGTGGGATATGTAACTGATGTACAAAACGCGGCGTTATGTAATTGCGGTTAACACACGCGCTCTGCGGTGCGGCGCGGCGCGCGAGGCCTGAGGTATAAAACCAGCACCGCACTCTAATCAACTCAGGCAAGTTAATCGGCTTGTAATGGCTTTATACGGACATATACGGTATATTTTAAATAAGGTATGCCTGCGCCTGTTAACCGAGCTAAATGCAGACGGATAGTTCGCAGCGCGCGCGCGCATGCCCTAGAATCCCCTTTGCAATTTTCGCCGCTCTCCGCGGAATGAAATTTTCGCGGGACAAAGTGAATGCTGGAGGGGAATGAGTTAATTGCGAATAGTTTAATAATGCAAGCTGCCCGGCTAAGCGTTCATAATAGAACGCTCACGCAGTGGTCACCGTTGCGTACTGTTCGGTCAATTGTCATTCAGCTGTGTAATTAGCATCGGCATTATTGTAGCCTTTGATTGTATTGTAATAAAATATCTCTTTGGGAGAGAGAGAAACAGAGAAGGGGGAGAGGAGAGAGAGAGAGAGAGAGAGAGAGAGAGAGAGAGAGAGAGATGATTTAAGTTACTCACTCTTTCAAAATCAAGTAATAACTTCATAGTAATGCGCAGTCTTATGGTATCCATATTCAAATCAAATCAATTTAAAAGTAATTAACATTGTACCGCGAAATAAAATTTCTTTTATTATATAAGAATAAAAAATTTTTGCAGAGATAACAAGTACCAAAGTTATAAGACATTCGCGAAAGAACCGTGATGCAAGGATCATCATTGCAATTCATTAAAGAGACTTGGCAAGGTTCTTTTCGTGACATGCACGCATTTCACGAAGAAGTAAACGAACGAGAGCAAAATATAAAGTGCGGACACGATGTCGTTATATCAGCGCACTATCGCGCTGAACTGAGTAACGAAGTTCGCTGAGTAATATCGTTTCATCGGTCGATGGGATCATCGGCTCTTCGATATCTGACTGTTGGCTGGCTGGTTCCGCGAATAAGAACCGGAAGCATGAGTACACGGAGAACGGGAGATCAGGGAGATCGGAATCGAGAAGGATAACACAGTGACGAGAGGGGTAATGCGAGCATCCGCGTCTGGTCAACTAAATCCTATACAGCCGTTAACCCTGCGCGTTCACGTCTCTGTGTCGCGGAATCTCCCTTAATCTGCCCCTGGAACGTTTACACCGGTGGTTAAAGCCCGAACTTAAAATCTTGAGAGGGGGACGAGCGGGATGTGCTGTCGCGGACAGCAAATCCCAGCGTACTGCCTTATATCACGTTTTACGAGGAGGGGTAAGCGTGTACGTAATGCAAATGTAGAAAATATTACGGTAGCCGTTCATAAATTACACCGCGTTGTTAGGTCTAGATCTTATAATACTCTTTTAATGTACGTGGTTGGAAAAATATACTATCGTACTATTTAGCGTAATGTGATACATTTTTCACAGACATTTTCCCGCTAGAAAGCCAAAGGATATGTTAATAATTTTCAGCAAAATGAAATGTATGGAACAAGTACTTTTTATGCATTCGCGCTGTATATTGTATGTTGTGTATTATTCATCTCATTCGATCTACTATTCTTTTTTGTCTTTCTATATGGAAAGAATGGTTTTGCTGAAATATTTGAAAATTTAGTTAGACACAGATTTGAAAATAATTTTGTTGAATCATCAAAATAATTACGTAGACCGCAAATGTTGACAATGTTGCAAAAAGGTTTAACACGCAACATTTAGCAACCAGTTTGAACATCTTGCACAATTATTTTGATGATTCAAACAAAATTATTTTCGGATCTATAACTGGCTACATTTTTAGATACTTTGACAAATCATTCTTTTCGTATATATACTTTTTATATTTTTTCTCTTTAAAAAAATAATCCTACACAAAAAGAATGTTTTGCTGCGCTCAAATCGGTTGCTAGAATATCAAAATTTTTTACAGCATTGTTCATTAAGCTTTAGTGTCCTATATAATTATTTTGATGGTTCAAAAAAATTATTTTCAGAGCTTTAATTAAATTTTTAGATACTTCAGTAGACTCGTTTTCTTCTAAAGATTCAAATAAATAGCATTGTCTATTCTTACATCTCCCGTTAATTATATGTTCGTACGAACAATACAAATGACTTGGTTGATTAAATTTTGCGAATTATCCTCGTTCCTGGAGTAGTTTCAGAAATGCGGTCGAGCCGTGCCGGTCTGATTAACCAAAATAGACCGCTTACGTTCTACGAGAAAGCTGTAACTGCACGCAGCCGGAAGCAGAACGGAAGTCTCCAACGCGGATATCCTGCATAGTCTAGCCGACGCAGATTTATTCGCGTGTATTCCGCCGCACGGTCGATTCGATGACACAGCCGATCGGCCGTGCACACGTCCGAGAATCTGTGCAAGCGCATTTCGGTAAAGGCACGAACATGCGATCGTTTGGTCTGATCGGAAATGAAATTTACTGTTCGCAATATATCAAGGAAATTCGGTGATGGAACGAGACATCGTAAGTATTGTTTGATGCTCGCTTCAAATTCACATTCTATCTTATTCCGTTTGAATGATATAATAACAAAAAGAAACTAAAGATACATGAATATAAAGAGTATTGGAAAACATATTAAAAATATCGATCGCTCGTGCAGCATTCAGTAAAATGTGCATCGAAAACGGACAGTCTTTTAATGTAATGTCTTTCGATGATAAAGCATTACTTTCGGAGAATTCAATCTAATCAAACGGATACGTCGCATTATCGAGGATAATTGAGATCACGTTTGCGAGTTGCACAAATAATCTTAACCGCATTCGGATGCAGCATGCAGGAAGCAGAGGCAAGAGAATTGCGAGAGAGAGGTTGGAGGGAGACTCCAGCATCGACATTTGATCACGAGTTCCGTTTCTGCGTACCGTGCAAGGCTGGTATTGCACGCCAAGGGACGGGGTATTGGTTTGTTGGCGGAATCAGTGTCGCCGGAAGTGCATCCTGGATCGCATCCTGCACCGCTGCGTTCGCTTTTCCGTGAACGTTACGGGGTATCCCGGTTAGATCCTTGCTCAGTAAGCGGGGCGGGGGTGGAAGGCGGATACGATCGTGATGTGAAACCGTTTTCGCATCCCTCCATTTCGTTGCCAAAAGGTGAGTGAAAAAATTCTGCGGGCACAGGCGACTCGTCGTGAAGGATAAATGCCGTTGATTATGCTGACGGAAATAAATTTCTGATTCCAATTTTCTAGATTTTATAGACGAACATTGCCATGAAAGAAAGAATTTTAGATATTTAAAAAATCCAATAAGGATCATTTTTCCTCTAATTTTATAATGATATTTTGGGCTTATTTTCTCTCTCTCTCTCTCTCTCTCTCTCTCTCTCTCTCTTTCTCTCTCTCTCTCTATATATATATGTATATCGAAACAAAGGTATATTTTATGAGAGGATAGTTTGGCTTGAGCAGGACGTTATTCTCAAGTTGCTTATCCTAACAGCGATTAACAGCATGATATACATGCTCCTTCACTTCTGCACTCATGCTGTTATATCACTTAATGTCACTTTATGTGATAGCTCTAAACTTGATATTAGTACGGCGGACAGTGAGCCCATTTATCATCGTAACAAATTTCCATTAACCGAATCGAAACTTCAACATTTCATACTATTGTAATATTTATTTTGCGACATGGCAATTTTTTAATGCTCCGCAAAAAGCAACAGAGACGTTTTTATTTATTTGCCTATTCCTTTACTTACTTTTCTAATATTACGTTCATTACGGGTTCCATTACGGAACTTTTCTACAAATTTAATGATGTAATTAAGGGCAGTATTTAATTATACTCTATATGTACAAATAAAACCGCTCATATATCTTTTGATATTCTTTCTCGTCTTGTACAGATTTTGAAGATTTCATAAAGGATTTTATAAATCAAAATTTTAATAAGTTAATTTTTAGTACACGCGATTGGATAATTTGTTCCCGCGCATTTCTTTTCTTTGAAATATTAGAAGCACCTATTTAAATAATGATTTTTTATCCTTTCCTTTTTTTAATTACATAATCTCATAAATACTTTTTCAAGATGTTAAAATATATGTAAATATCATTTAATAATTTGTATATACTTGTAAAAGTAATGAAAATTAATTCAAACGTGAACGACCCATCGTGTATAGTAAAAAGTTAATTTATCATCAGAGTTAATCTAGACTACTACAATATATGAATAAATTAAGAAGTAAAGAAAGAGCAAATGAAACTATATATTTTAATGCCTAATATTTACATATGTAATTTATATGTATAATGTATATGAATATATATTTGTATATATATTTGTATATACATTTATATGCATAATTCAAAATATATTTTTCAGTTATATAAACTGAATCAAATTTCTTTCGCGTGTTCTACAAGATAACGCGTATCTCATTCTCTGGCTCTCGGGTTTCTCGCTATGGGATGTGGAACAACATGGAAACAATGAAACAATACGGTGGCTGGCGCGGCGCCGGGGAAAGAAATGTTCGCGCGCGCAGACACAGTTCGTATAGGTCGGCGTCGAGTCGCGGAAACGATAACAACAGGAGCGCGTTATCGCGCGACTGAATGGCACCATTACCGGTTTAATATGGCCTCTCATCGTACCCGCCACTGCATTACGCAACGATGCGCCACTGCTTTGCGCGCATGCATACGAGGAGGATAGTAGCCGGTTGGCTGGTACAAGTATATCGAGACAGATAGCCTTTCGGGACATTGAGCGCGTCCTGTTCGATTGAACATCCTGCGCGCGATTCTATTTGCCGGACATATGCGGCCCGTACCTATTTGCACTGTCTACTAGCACGGTTATACGTAAGAGAGAGATCCCGAGTGAGTTTAATTACCCGCTCCTCCGCGTATTGTACGTCGATGTGTTCGCGAGTTAAATGCTCAACTTTTTGTTCGTTGAAGCTTAATCACGACTATGAAAAGAATTGAAAAAACCGCGTGTATCTCCTCTCTTTTGTTCGATTTTACAAAGAAAACGCAATTTTTTTAGTAATAATAAGATGAGTAAATTTAAATAAATAAATATATAAACGGATAAATAAAATGTTTTTTAGAATAAAAATGATAAAATAAAATAAATAAATAAAGAAAGTCGAATATGGTTAACTTTGATGTTCAATAATATTTATAAATTAAATTTAGTTAAATTTAATATTTATAAGTAAATTTTGTTAAAAATACATCTTTCATATAACATCTTTATAAAACTTTTAATAATTTTTTAGAATTGCTGCTGAATGCATGAATAAAGAATGATAAAATGAAGAAATTCAATTTTTTTGTTTATAAGCATCTCCTCTATAGCAAAAAAAATTCACAGTGATGTCATAATAGACTCACAAGGTCACAATAGACTCACAAGCAAGTTGTGATGTCACTATACCTTCTAATCCCTATATCTTATAGTCCATCCATGATACTCCACGGAATCACATTTTGCAGCTTGTGATCATACATATGTGGTACGGGAAACTTGAGCGCAATGGACACCCAAGGACTTCGATTCTTTCCTTCGGAAATTTTAACAAACTGAGCAATGATCACTTTTCTACATTAATGCTCACAGTTCGTGTGCGATTAACGACACGAATAAATCTTATATCTGCTTACAACTAAATTTGATGTAAAAACGAAATAATCTGAATTTTTGGAAATTTTAAAAAAATAACCGAGGAAAAGAATCAAAGTCCTTGGGAATATCCTTCATGAGTTCGTGTCTACTTCTATTAGTTATGTGCAGGAAGAAATAAAATGGGTTAGTCTGGACGGAAAATTCATCGGATACGTTGTTCTCTCCATGGATAGTTTATATAAGATTATCAAAAAGTGATAGTGACATCACATTGTTACTTTAATCTGTCATGTCGTAGTGATATTATATCACAGTGATATTACTTGTGATAAAATAAACATTTATATGTCGTTACGTATTGATGATATCTTTTGTTATGGAAGACCAATTATAACTATTTTATCTTTAACTACTTTACAAGATTACCAGAATAAAACTTAATATTTAACAAATTCGTATCTAATGAAAATTACATATTAGTCCATAGAGAGAAGGAATCAGAATTATATACATATATTTTAATATTTCGAAATGATAATGAAGAGTTTCATCCAGGATGTATACTGTCTTATCCTTCGTCACAATTAAGGTCTTATTATCAAGTCCTCTGTTTTAAAACATTAATACAGACGAGAGAGAAATACGCAAGGAAAGAGAAGCAAATTACCAAACACTGTCGTCATGTGAATCTGGAAAATGAATTCTGGCTCCAGTGATCTGAAGACCGCCAGCTACATAAGTCAGAGCATCCGTTTCACGAGATCACTTACTTCGCGAATGCTTTGTTTCGTTTCTCGTTATCTCTTTATTCCGTTTCGAACCGATGATCTCTCTATACCTATGAGTATCTGCAGTTGTCAGTGATATAATGCTAATCTGTAAACTGTGCTAAGGAACAAGTTAACAACCGAATAAATTCAAATCGAAAGAGGATGCATTTCACTTAACGTCTGCAACGTTCATGTGCATCATTTCATCCTTGTTTGACATTTGATTACAACGATGAAATGATGCTCGCGAGCATTGCGAACATTAAGTAGAACGCACCTTAATTAAAAGACAGATCCTTATATGTGAACTTCAACCAACTTTGATTACTCTGTAAATGGCCGGATTTCCGATTGAATCAAGAAAATAGCCGCTCTAATTATTTTGCACAAAAAAAAAAGCAACAAGAAATTGATCACTTGCAGTCGAATGTAAGGAGAATGAAGTCAAATATTCTCTTCACATTCGACTGTGAACAGTTAAATTCTTACAATTGACATAAAATTAACAGTTTATAACCAGTAAAAATGATTCGGTAATGATACAGAATTATTTTTTAATTTCAATGAAATTATGCTCATTCGACGCGTTTTTGAAACGAAAGAATCTGGCATCAAAATGTTGTTCCTCAAAGTGAGATATTAATCATTAAAAAATAGGGATAAATAAATCAATGTTTTCTTGAAGTTAATGGCTGATCTTTCAAACGTATTCTTTTACAAGCCAATCTCGAAGAATTCGCTTATCATAATTTTTTTAATCTTAATATTAAATATCTTGATTCCGGTTATATTTCAATTGAAATTAATTTCGTTGCTAATTTCGCTATTTAATTAATTATGCATTAAAAGATAATGAGAAAAAGAGCATGCAAATGCGTGATGTTTCCATACGCAAATGTTTCCGTCCGCGTGCCCAACGACACTCGCGTATGCCGAAAGAAACGCCCCTAGGCTACTAACTACCTAAAATATGGAAATCTGCGATGTGCGGAATGCTTTTTGATGACGAGATTCGCGCAATTGAAATTCACGTGTAATCGGCATCATGCGCGTTTTCGCCCCTTCTATCCTCTCTGCAACCCTTCCCTGTGCGTTTACCGTGTTGACATATATCGCGGCGTGCAAGCGATTCGATGCAAACGCTAATGGCTCGTGTCAGCTATTTTTCTTTCCTCTTCCTGATTCGAGTGACCGCATCCGGACGACCGGTTACACGGCGTCGACATCGGCCGATGTGAGTGGGGGAGGAGGGGGGAGGGAGGAAATTAATATCGTATTTATTCAAATTGGCCATTAGACCACCGCCGGTCGTACACAGACACGGGATGTATACGCGAGCGCGAAATAAATGGACTCCTCATGTAAATCGAATTTTCTTTTTCGAACGCGAATCAATATTTACAACATCATGGAATTGCATATTCGTATCACCGTATCTGATAAGTGAGAGATGTGTCCGTTTGTCAATCGATATATTTGCGTATAAACTTGCTGTATCTTGTCTATCTACAAGATATCTCCGATACCATCTCTAATTCCCGAAGCAACCAGGAACCTTAATATCGAGTTTCTTTTTTTTATTTTCCATATTTTGCATGAAGAGATAAACCGGCTCTTATTTCTGTAAGGATGGAATTTAGGAAAAATATTTTCCTGTTTCGCAAGCAGACGTTGTCGGAGACATGCAAAATATATTATTTGCGCTCAAACAGTATTGCGAAATGCTCGTTGATTTGAAAAGCGCAAAATACGGTTGAAAATATGTTTATGGGGATTTGTGCGAGAGTTCAAGCAAAGCGTTATCGGACACGAAATTATTTGTGCTATCTGATATTTAACGGCACATATCACATTTTAAAAACATAGATATTTAATATCATCCTTTTTCATATTTGTCACAAGTCACTCTGTTGAAATACAATATGTATGTATATATATATATATATATATATATTACAAGTTTTTGCGATCGAACGAATAATCTGCCGCGATGTAATACATGTGATTCGATATCGAAGTTCGGCATATACACGCGATATATATATATATATATGTGTGTGTGTATGTGTGTGTATTAAAATCGCCGCGATTGTCATTCCGTAATACTCCGCGACATTTTGCGCCGAGCGAAATTTATATCCGTTGACTCGATTGTCGCTATATGTGCACTAATTTCATCACGTTCAACGAGCAACGTGTTGTTGTAAATAGTGTTTGACACGCGTAAATGCGTGCAACGATTTCTGACGAAACGTTTGGACGTTTGCCAGTCGATTTATGTATCCATGCAGACACGCGCGACAATCGATTTTTTGGTAGCTTTTTCACTTTTCGGTTTCACATTTCGTTACCCAAATTGTATCTGACAAAAGCGCGGTCACAACTATTGTTTGAGTGGAAAGCAAATATGAATATATCGTATTTTATTTAAAACATACGCATTACTACTTTTCCTAAAATATTGTATTTTTTATTAAATCGCAAATTCACTTGTTAATAATATTATGGACATAATTATAATGGACATAAAAACTCTTTATCAGCACATGTCCATTATGTCATAAAATATACAATTTTAGTTTGTTGATTTTATTTATATTAAACAACCTATTAACAAGTGCATTCAAACTTTTACATTTATAGCTGTAGATTATATGACAATGCCCATCATCTCTAGAAGCGATAATAAGATGCTTTGACAATAATAATAGTAATATAAATATATAATATAGGAGAAAATTGTTGAATGCATTAAATCATTTTGCAGTAAAAATGCACCTTTTGCAGTAAAAACTTATGATAAATTAATTTATTACCAATAAACGATTAAATATGTAATAGATATCTGAAAAATTAAGTTACAATTTCCAACGATCATTTGTAAATTAATTAATATCAAATGGAAAATATAATAAAAAATTAATTTTAGTCTAACTATTTTTCTCCTAACTATAGTTGATGGCCTCTTATATTTGATGCTGAAATATTATCATATATTTTGATAATCAATTTCCTTAAATTTTTGTATAAAAACTATTTTTAATTAAAAAATACTTTTTCATTAAAACATATAAAATAAAGTAAAAAAGCTTGTAGAATTGTCTAATTTTCTATAAAGTTAGAGTTTTCTACAAATGTATTACATTATTATTATTATTCAACAACCAATAAAACATTAATGATAATCATATAATTTTATTAGTATCCAAAACAGAAATGTGCGACTCTAAATCGATTCACTAAAAATAGAGCTTTTTAATAAAAAAGAGTAATATCTTTTGCTTAGAAAAATCGATTTTCTTAAAGGTTTATTAATAATCGTTAAAGAATCGTTCTTTATGATTGGAAGATCGATCTTTTCAGAGAATTAGAATATTTTATTCTAATCTAAAACAAAGTATACACCAAATATACGACCGTAAGTATCGTTACCAAAGAACTGACCAACGTCCAGCGACAATGTCCCGTTGCGAATTATAAATTCGTGAATATCTAACGCAGCAAGGACACGCGGGGGTTCTCTTATGTACATTCATACCGTGACATACATATTCATGAGGGTAACGTGATACTGTGGCAGTTAGCCTCCGCGCAGCGTCCTTTTAATTCCGTAGTTTGTGCGCCGGTTCGCAAGAGTCTCGACATGTATACAGAAAAGGAGAGAAACCGGCCGATTGACACGTAAATTAAGTATAATGATACTGTAGCAGCTCTAATGTTACGATGATGATAATGACGATGATACCGCCGGCAATGCTTTGACACCAGCATATCGTATCGATGCTGAAATATGAGACAAGTTACATTTCACTTTTGTACAATAAAGATAATATTTAATTGCACTAAAAGATATACAGGCTGTAACTGAAATAATACAGTGCTATTTCTAATAAAAACCTAAGTTGAAAAGTTCTCTATCATTTTGCAATTTTTACAACAGTTAACGAGATATTAATTTCTAAATTTATTATATTTATAGATTTAAATTTATTATATTATATAGATATTAATTTCTATTGCCGAATAAATGTATCGTAAAATCGATGTATAAAACAATTTTTTTTTAAGATATCTTTTCGTATTCTTTGTGAAATATTTTGAAGATTTTTCTTAAAGAACTTTTAAAGATATTTTAAAGCAGTCTTATAGACATGTCAATTATAGATATTTTGTTCATTGAGTAATTAAAAAAAAATATTGCGAAAATTGCAAAATGATAGAGGACCATTCGTCTCAGTTTTTTAGGAATAGCACTATGATTAGTGGGCGTTATTTCAATTACACCCTGTATAATCGGTAATTTTATTTACATGGACTAACTAAAATTTATATTACCTCAATATATTTTTTGTAATTATAAGTTCTTTGCAGTGTTTTAAGACATTATCTTAGCTTTAGTTTATAATGCGTTTCAAGTCCGAGTAATCAGTTTTATAACTGGAAAATGTATTTAACATTTATGGTATACAATAAAAAATATTATTAAGCAAGAAGATTTAGAAACTCGAACGTATTTTACCTCCTTCATTTACAAGACAAAACAAATATGCTAATTGAATCTTTACAGAACAAAAAAGCCATTATATAGTGACACTGAAACAGTATTATGTTTTAAGAAGAAATATAATGAAATAATACAAGAAATAATACAAGAAATATAATGAAATAATAAATTCTAATAAATCTTACTAACAAAATTATTTTAAAAATAGAATCTTACTAAAAAAATAATTTTAAAAATAGAATCCCGTCCTCTAAAGATTAATTACATTAAAAAGTAATATAATTTCAGGTTGATTATTCATTATTCCTTTTTCTTTTTCCTTACACTTTAAATATTCACTAACAATAAGTATTCTTTTCTTTTTGTACGACGTTCATCGTACACATGACCGACGCATGTAACTTGTCGTTGCAAAAGCAGGGGAATGGACTACGTACTCGCGAGGTAACATGCATTTTCTTGCGGTTTAAAGCCTCAAGTATACGAACATTACAAAAAAGAACATCCTTCATGTTTTGCATACTCATACACTCGTTTGCACTGTTTTCCTTGCACACAGATTACATTACAGTGATTATATAACGTTACATAACGAAACTCTGGTAATAATACCACATGTTGCTAACGTCTAATGTCGATGATCTTGATAATGACAACAATACGCTGTTGGCCGGACACGTCCGGTGCTGGTGCACGCGATTCGAGAAGAATTCGATTGTATTTCGTTCTTTTATCTGAGATCAGTGTTTCCTGAGTGTTTCGCGCGCGTGGCTTTGTTGTTCTTTCCTTGGGAACTTGAGGATTTTTAATCCATTGTTTCATGCTTGCATGAATTAGAAATCGATATTCTTAATCTTCTAATATTCTAGCTAATCTAATCTTCTTAATATTCTAGCGCTAATTATGCAAAGCGGGTGTGATTAAATAGCATGTGTTTCACAATTGAGTGCGAAAATCAAGTGCGATGAGAATCATTTTTAATATCTGGCAACGTCAGCTGCAAGTCTCGCTCGAACTTTGGTCTTCCTCTCCTTTTTCGAGGTCTCTTTCACTCTACCCTCTTATGCGCGATGAATTGCAAATTTTCCGCAAAGAGTTTGTTTCCGCGATCTTCTCGCGATCTTTTCGTACTTTTCCTCGGTGATCCCGGCAAGTTACAATTGGGGGACACCTTACTCGATATTAAATTCCTGTGACAGACAGCTGCAAGAGTTTAAATCGACGTATTCATCTGTTTTGCATAATACGCGGTTCGTGAATTGTTATAATTATAATATGGGTGCATTATTGTAATATGAAACATATAACCTCCATTAACTCTACGGAGCTGAGTTGGATCCTTTTGATTATATATAAATCTCTTTATCATGAAATGTCAAATAATTCAATTTTTTATGTTACACCTTCAAATTTGGATTATTCTTATAAAAATATACTCAGTATTTATTCTTTTTTTTTATACGAATGGTTCCTTAAAATAAAAAATGTGTCAAAACTCATAATTTATTAGAAATATAAAAATTTTATAAATCGTTCCATTATTATATCTAAGTATCTCTGTAAAATTTATTAAGTACAATTCTCTTATTGATTGAAAAGTTATTAATTTTTGTTTGCCTTGATTATTATGTAAAATCACGCTTTGCAATGGATACTTATTTTTAATGAAAAAGTAATAAAGTAGAGAAGTATCACGAATTAAATCAAATTTTTTAATATATATTAATAAAAAAATCTAATAAATGATTTAAAAGTTTATTTGGAGTCATTTATTTGTTTAAAAGTTATTTACGTAAATTTGCAGTAAAATATGGTAATTGCACTGTAAGCCATTAATAATCAAATAATTTGCTGTTTTGTTTTTTGCATTTGGTTTCAAAATGTATTTATCACAAAATTTGAATAATACTGATTGATATTGGTTTTTCTTTGTTCATTTTTTGGTTGCTACTTTTATATAATTATATATTATATAATATTGTATACCAAAACATCTTTAATTATTGCCTTTTAATTAACACAAATTAAATGGATTTTGACAGGGTGTTAGTAACTGTGACACAGATTTTAGCGTCAGCTCAGGAGAATTAAAGCATATAGTCGTTATTATGTTATTCCAGTTCTTTACGCGATAAAAATTTTCAATAAAGAAAATTTTACGTACTTATCTTTTGTAATAAATTACAATTAAATTCTATGTAAGATGAATCATAAGATGAATCATAAGATGAATCATAAGAACAATAAATTGTAACGTGAAAGAATCAAAGGGGATGTTTAAGCACAGCAAATGGCGAGCATATGGCGAGTGTCTTTCGGTTTTTCCGACGAGCAACGACAATTATCCTCTGGAGAGCAAGGAGAGCTTCGTAAAACCGGAAGTAAAGAGCCGTAGCTCGAAATGTCACGGGATTCATTGTTCATGAACACAGCGCCAATGGCCCACGGCATCAGACCGGAAATGGCGGTCCCGGCCAACTTTAGCTGCAAAACTTTTCGGATTAGTTTCTACTCTGCCCAACCACTATGCTGAAAATTTGCTGGAGGGGTAGATGGCTCCGATGGATTTTAGGATTCGCACAAATATAGACTCATGTGAAAGTGGGATATACATTGGTGCTTGAAAATCGTACTCGGAATAAAGTATGAAATGTTTCCCAATATGGAGAATATTTGTATTGAAATAATCATAAAAGCAATAGATAAAATTGATTTATTTCATTTATTTGACAAATTATCTTTTACTTGAATTATCTCGATGATGTGAAATCTAAAGTTATTTTAAGAGTAAAAAATTAAGAAAGAGTTTTTCACAACGATGTTAATTTAGAATTTCTGTGCAATGGCTCTTATATTAAATGCAATTAATTAGCCCATGTATGAAACAAGATTTCCGGTGTTATAGAGTTAAGTGGGATGGAATGTCGAATGTGTGCGCGGTCGCGTGTAGAAGCGCAGAGCAATTTACGGGACGTCCATTCTCGGGCCGCGAAATGCAATATGTTTGCAGTCGACGAGAACATAAATTTATGATTTACGGGGACAAAGGAACATACGCGTGCTTGCGCGCGGGCGTGTTACGGCCGCGTGAAAATGTACGCGCGAGCGTTTGCGGATTTACGGGGCAACGCACGTTTATGATTTGCGAAACACCTGTTCATGGTCTATAAGAGAAAATGTATTTATAGCCCAGTCGAGTCGTCATAAATCTGCTACGTAAGAGGCCTTGCGCGAGGGTTGAATTAAAGTTAACCGGATCTACCTCTCTGATTAACTGATTACATTACGTTAGGTTGAACTAACCGATTAGATTGTTTCAGAAAAATTATTCAAAATAAAAGTAAAAAATACAATAAAAAATAAATTATATTTGTATTGAAATCAGTCTTGATTAAAATTTTTGTGTCCAAATATAATATATTTGAATGTTAATTTAATATAATGTGGATCGTGTTATTTGTTATTCAACGTTTCTTGATATTAAAATTGTATAATTAATGAATAAGTGAACAATTAACATAAAAATAATGTATTAATTTAATATTTCATAAATGTTATTGAAGAAATATGTTTCTACAAATTATGTCAATGTTACATTTTTTTATATTAACTTTTACATTTCTGTTATTTAACATATTTATCTCGTATTAAAATAAGACAAAAAATTTGGTAAATCAATTTGAAATATGTAAAACGTGCTAAATTCAACAAAAATTTTCCAACTGTGTTTAATTATATACAAAAAATTGCAATACCAAAGAAATTTTAATTATATCATTTAGTCATCTAAATAAAGCAATTAGAGCAACTAGGATATGAAAAAAAGCAAGCAACAGAAATATATTCAATATTAAAATTAAACCATTTCTTCTTCAATTGTTGTATAATTCTTTGAATTGTTACTCCGAAAATTTAGTAACTTAAATAAAGTGAAAGTTAAAAAAATGACAAAAGCTTATAACTGTTTTTACATACAAGTTCCTCGCTTAAACCTCTATATAGTCAAGTAATTACGCGCATAATACATATTTTGTTTAACAAGGAGTAATGGAGAGAAACGCGTGGCAAATAATTACACGCTAATTTCCGCTCAAATAATGCACTTGCAAAATTTCGCAGATTCCCGAGGCTGAGCTGTTTTGCCGGGATAGTGTTGCACAACTCTGCACGTGCGTGTTCGCGATGTATTCGTTACGGTTCATCGGACAAAGTACCTTCGCAGACGTCGCGGCGAGTTTATGATTTAGGGTAGCTTGCGTAGGTTTTACGGGCCGCGAAGAAATATATGTGTAATTTCTGTATATGATCCCGCGCTGTGTGTGCTAAGAGACTTACGACATAATGCCGGGCACGCTCGTACGTGCGACAGATAGAGTGATACCCCTCGATACTGTTTTTATCGCAGATAAAACACCCGCAACGTCGTGATGCAACGACGCAACAAATTTTGTATTTGTCTCGCGTTTATGTTTGCAATATAAATAAACTGCGACAGCGAATACAGGAGGAGGAGGAGGAGGAGGAGGACATCAGGGTAAAGATGGAGGGAAAGGCACGCCGCACAAAAGCTGCGTATATATTTTACTCGACGGCGGCACAGATTTCGCGTTATCTTTCAAAATTGCATTAAATAAAATTTATCGTTTACGACGGTTTGTAAAATAAATAACTGAATTTATGAAACGGCCGCGTGACATGCCCATTTTCCGTGAATAATGGAGAATTTTTCCACGAGTTCGTTATTCTTTACGCTTTCCCGTTTTACCCTCCTAAGCGGGCGTAATTTGGTTTACATGGTACCTATATAAATTTTATGTTTATATTCGCCGTTGTATACTTGTATTTGGAGAACGTAAATTACCATTATATTTACGTAGTAGACACGTCCAGTCTAAATTCGAGGACTGTTCGCCACGCGGTAATCGCACGAATTGGTTCGAGCAGTTTCAATATTCTGTGGCAATCGCTGTTTCCGGTGCTCGGACTTTCTTTCCTTTTGTATCCCGCCGCTTTTCGTGCTCGTAAATTACCTTCTCACGTCGGTGGGGCGACTAATCATTCGCCGAACGGGAGGAACGAGAATGGGCCGCGCGCAAAAGTCTCGTGCGAAAATTCCGCGAAAGATGTCCGCGAAGGATGGCGGAGAGAGTTTGCGGCAAGTGAATTCCCTTCACGCTGCAACAACTTTTTGTAAATGGGAGCAGCCCCGCTGTTTTGACGTGTTTTATAAATAATTTCCTCCCGGCACGACCACCGCTGTGTTTCACTAGCGAAGACGCGAGAGGTAAGAGGGAGGGGGGGAGGAGGTGGCTCGAGAAGAGTGAACAAAGGGTGAGAGAGAGGTAAAACTTCACCGCGCCCGCGGGATCGGATTTGCCGCTGGAAAAATGCGCCGAGGTGGTGCGACTTGAAAAACTTTTCTCGGTCGCGGGTGCGCGATCAGGCGTACGAGAGGGTGGCCCGTGTAGAAGGGTGGAGGAAAGACCCTCGAAGGATGGACGGACCGAGCAATTTTGTTGTTTCGCGAAGTTACGATGGCGCTCGACGTCGCGCAACGTTTCTCCGGACGGACTCGGTCGAGTGAAATGTAAAATAGAAAATCGCTCATGCGAGAACGATCTTCCACTCTTCTCTTCTCGTTTCTTCCTCTTCTCATCCAAGTATTTACAGATTCAGACAAGGCGACGCTTACAAAGATATTGCCTTTAGGAATTGTTCCAGGCTGTCTCGATATTTTATTCCTTTTCTTCGTATTGTTCATGAATGCGCAATTGAAAGATTATTTATGAAATTGAGGCGTCTTATTTGTATATGAGATATGATTTTAGCAACTAGATTTGATTATACTTTTTAAAGATCAAGATAGAAAAATGGAGTAGAGGAAATTCTCTCATTTTATAATCTATCATTCTGTGATTATCTTTTCGAACAATACACATGCATTTGCATGAATTGTATTAAATTGTATTAAAAAAAAAATGGAATTATATGTATTTTTAGCGTAAATCAATTTTTCTAATTATTCTGCATATAAAAATATTAGAGTAAAATTACGGTTAATACTTTGCCAAATATTAATGTACATATAATTTATATAATATATAATAGTATATTTATATATCATTATATAAGTGTAATAATAATATATAATATTATTACATAAAAATAATAATAAAATGCCTACATAAATTTGAAGCAAGATACAATAATTATTTTTGTCTTTCGAATAGAATTAATCTTAGCAAACTAACATAAAATGATTAGTGATTTTCGAAAGAAAAATAATTTAATTTAATAGATTTTTTTTAACTTTCATATTAAGCAAATTACCTCCAGTTGCGTTTTATTTTCTTCCATCTTATCATCAGCTAAATGAATTTTTCCATCTTGATAATTATGGACACGCTTTGCTGCTCAATTCTCGAAGAAACATTCGGCTTGTTTGACTAACGCTATATTCAAATTATCCGATCGATTGCACCGCAAATAGAAACGTATCGTTCAAGTCAGACAGACACGGTTAGGAAATTCCGTTGACTCTCGGAGAATCGATAAATCGTAATTCAATTACCAATGTCGATACCACGGTTATATTTATAGCGTAATAATTTAATATGACGCCTGCATATACCCGTTAAATTATCAATTAAACTCGATGCGAGATACGAATGAAATTGGAAATGCTTATTTATACATCGTACTATTACGGTAATGTTCTTACGACATTAATTTTAATCATTTCTACGTTGTGCGCTTTTATTAGGAAACATAAACGATAGATCAAAACGGTGAAAACAATTTCACTTCATTCGGTTAATATACCAATTGAATCTGATTGGTATACAACACATGTGATGTCGAAAAATCTAATTTACCGAATTCAACTGCTACAATTTACAAGATTTGTCTCGATGTTATTAAATCCACTCTTAAATTCGTCATTTCCTTTTCAGCTACTTTTTTTGGGATACGAATTTATTGGTACATATATTAGCAATATTCTAAATAATTTTATTGAGCATCAAGATCCACTTTGGAATATGGCCTTTTTCGTTTGTTTGTGTTGAACATTTCTCGGTTAATTTTCATTTAGGGGAGAATGGGGGAATTGCGAACTCGGAGCAAACACGAACGGTATTATTGCGGTATATTAGAGTAATGACAATCTCCAATTTCTCACATCCAATGTTCAATATACGCTTATTATTGATACCGCACGTGATCACAGAATGCGCATGTTTAAGGTAAAGATCATTACGATGATTTTAACATAGAAAAGGAGAAATTTCAAATATCTAAGCGAATAGTTGAATAAAATCGACGATTATTTATCAATATAGAAATTTTTGAAAGAAGCTTTAAACTATAATATTTATTATTTTTATATATATTATATAGTTATAATAAACTATAATTTTAAATAAAACTGATTCAGCATTGCCGTGTAGCAGCGAGGAATTTCGAACGTTTTTTTGTTTAAAATTATAGTTTATTAAAATGAAAAAGAAGAAATTATGGTTACTAGGAATTGGCGTTGTAATTAATTTATAACATAATATTAATTTATGACGATTCCAGCTTCAGTTTAGGACTGTGTTTCAAGCCAGACAAATAATCGACGTGTAATTTGCTTGAATAGAAATTGCAAGATTTAAAAATATTATTAGACATCTCAAGATCCGTTTTAATCAAGTGTGATCTTTTTTATTTATTTGTTTGCTCATTCAAAAGCAAAAAAGCGTATACTAGAAATCATACGATGCGGACATGCTTTGACTCGTCGCGTTAATGATGTCTCATCATCTAATTGCATACTCCTACGTGTGGAGGATTGGAAACAACATTACGCAGTAATTAATGATCAGGACAGAATTGGCAACGGCAATCATTTCGCCTTGCAATTACGGCGAAGGATCCGCCATTTCGGATGAAAGCATAAACGAAATCGAGAATCGCCGCATTGCCATGTGCTCGTAAAATATTATATTTATGTTTGTCTCTAATTTTCGGAAATCGATATCTACACTTTGCGTAATTGACCATGTGCAATTTCCGCATGCAACGTTTTCATTACCGCACTGTGGAGGAACCAATACTTCTCGGCTTTAGTTTCCTCGATTTAATTAACTCATCTTTGGTCCTTTTGACACAGATGCGTGCGTGCGAATTAACTGTGAAAGCACAGATTACCTTTTTATTCACTTATAATGATTAAACTGTGAATTCAGAAATATTGCTTATCTAAATCGATGATTATTCATTTTTCGACTCGCCTTTTTTCTCTGCGTTTCGTTATTTCAATACAATTCTAAGGTGTATAATAACGTATTTTACTATAATTTTCTAAATTATTAAGTATTTTAAATTATTTATTAAAGTTCTTATTATTATCTTATAATTTTAATTACGTCTATACATTACAACATAGTTTGATTTTGATTCTTCTTTTTTTTTTAGTTTATTTCATGTCATAAAAAATCATAAAGTTATTGTTCCACAAGCCGGATAAGTTTTCACTCGAGCCACAATTTTCTTTAATTCCGCAACAAGTAAAAAGGGTTAAACATCATGCTCAGCTGTAAGATTAATTGCTATTTTCGCGCCTTTTTAACTTCCTCTTTCTACGCCCGTCTATCAATCTGCTCTTTTCACACATTTCACTTCCGAACTTTCTATCGTTCCCGGAGCGCAATCACCGGATCCCGGGGGAATTCCGAGAAAGACGGCGACGGGTTAATAGCGATTCCCGGTCGGTTGGCCGGCCACCTTTTTCTCACTGTGCTCCTCTCTTATCGTTCCGTCATTATAATCCGCCGGCTTATAACTTTCCTGCGAGATGCCAGGCCGACGTTACGGTGGCGGTTTTTTCGGGCGTCGCCGTCCACAGCGGTACTGTGCGAAGAATGAGGAATGAATCTTCGGACGAATGCAAGGGCGGTATCCTTACGAAAGAGTTTTAACGGAGAATCCCGTCTGGAGGGATTTTAACGAGTCCGCGATAACGTTCGTCGACGAGAGATTCGGATGCCGTTTTCCTCTCGGTTCTCAACTTCCTTCCTCACGCGGGACAAAAAGCGTTGCTCTTCTCTTATTCCTGGATTATCTGCAATTCGTGGAATCTCTTCCTCTTCCCGCTATAACCCGCATCATTTTTGCACATTGCATTCAGGATAACGATCAATAAAATCGCATGGCCTGCAAATGCGCGTTGTAAAGTCTAAATTAGAGTTGGTTAACCTTTTCATTTAGTGTGCTATTGTGGAGGTTCGAAATTTTTTTGATGATGTTACTCTGTTACAGAAATAAAGAAAAAAAAAGATCGTAATCTTACTTATACTTTCTTCTCTTGCATTAAAAGCAAAAAGACTTCTTCTGTTAACAAAGTTTATTTTTTATTGTGTATTCTGTTTTATATTTACGAAGTAAATGTTTACAAATCAAATACACCAAAATATTAATCAAACATTGCATACGTTTTGTACGTTTTCACGCTTAAAGCTTTATTCTATCTTTGTTCTTTGCACTGGCTATCGAATTGAATTCCCAAGAAAAGTATATTTAATTGTCAATCAATATATTCAAAATCTTTGTCACGTATTAAAAATGGACCAATGAAATATCAATTTAATGCCTTTAGCACGAAAACGAACAAAATAAACACAGATAGCGCGAATGTAAAAAAAAGATAGATATTAGTGGAGCACGCTCGCTATTTTTACTGTGCCATTTTTGGTCTTTTATCTCTGACAGTTTTTAATTCTTCACTGTTAGATCAAAGGAACAATGGTAACCCAATCCCTGAGTTAAATAACATTTTGTTATTTTTATCTCGTGTGTAAAAATGTAAATTAATTAAAATGAACAATGTCTATATTAATATATGCTCAGTAAATGATAAATTATATCTGATTCAAATTTACACATCACATTTCTTGAGTTTAATTATTTAGCTCCATTATTTTAATTAAATTAACAATATATTGGATAAGAATAGTAATGACTTCTTATAGAAATTAAAAGTAATTAAAATTAAGTAAAATTTGACATTATAAATTTAACATTTAGTGAGAATATCTCGAGTGTCACTAATGAATTGGCTAAGCCTAGTCTAAGTCTTTTTCTTAAGTTTTTAACAAGTTTTTTATTTTAATTTTCATTGAAAATGATAATTTCATTTACTTTGAGGGTTTTAGCATCACGTTCAATCAGCTATTAAATTAATTATTACAGATTAAAGATATTAATGTGAGAATCATTTGAAAATAATGTATATTGTGAAATAAAATATAATATTATATTTATAAAAATACTTATATTCGTATAAAACACGAAATACAGTAAAAACTTACAGGCAAAAGTCTTACAGGCAAAATTAAAAAAATTTAAATTATAATATTATTAATGAAGAAAATAACTCTTCTAATTATTATTAATTTATTGTATAACAAAGAAAGCACTGTGTAAATTTGTGGCTATATCGTGCGCAATAAATTAGTCTCCGCTCTAGCTTTTATTGTAGTTGTAGTAGTTTTCATTGCCGAAAGTTTAGTCAACGGGACTCGGCGATTTGAGAGCAGCAATTTGAAATTGAATTATATTTCGCGAGTTTCGCGAGAAATTCGTTTATATTCACTGGAATTGGAAGAAGGATCTTCTGTTTCGCGAAATGATGACAAAATAAAATTAATGTGATATAGGACATTTCCTGCGGTGCCTTATTCGCGTCTGATCTTTCACGAATTCGTGAATGAAAAGAAAAACGGAAAGTAGGCGGTCTTTATTTCTTCTTTTTTGCGAAGCGAATCTCTTCTTTCTCCCGTCTTTATAGTGAATAAACGGGTCGTAACACCAATAGTGTAATGATCGCTCAGGGAAAACAGTTCACCGGGTTGAAAAAGTGAATGAACGAGTAGAAGAACGGAGGGAATCATTGTAAAAGAGAGGAATAGAGTTTTATATGCGTTTCTTGTATCTGTGAAGTCCTATTAATCAGATATAAGACATAACTTTAAAATAAACGGACGGATAGAAGGAAATATGTTAGATTTCTTCTCGAACGCTGAGATGCTTTCGCGAATGAAGAAAGCAAAGTTTGACATAAATCTTTCTAGCGTCTTTGTGTTAAATTCGTAAACTTTTTTTTTCCTTTGTGACGCTTAGAAAAGTTGAGATTTATTTATAATGCTGAAGATTGCAAGCCTCGAAAATGTGAAATAAAAAGTATAATAGAAAATGATCATAAAATTATAAATTCTCAATTCTTACAGAAATCTAATACTAACAGAAATTTAATACTGACTAATTATTACTAAAAGATATAATAATTAATTATTTATTTGGAGTACTAAAAGTATTAAACAATACAGTTTATAATTTATTTATATTTAATACTTTATATTTAATACTTAAAATAAATAATTATTATCTTTCAATATTGGTTAGTATTAGATTTCCGTAAGGGAAAGTGGCTTAGTCTGAGAATGAAATTTCGAAATAGTTAATATATAAATATACTAACGAGAATATTAACTGAATTTTCTGAATATTAACTGAATAGATTATTGCAAACTTATTCGATATTTGCTATATCGAGCGCAATAAAGTGAAATCGAAATCTTTTATAGATTCGCAGCGTACTCTCATCAACCGGAACGAAAACCTACTAAAATTGGACGAGATACCCGGCTTCCACACTCGATCATAAATCCGGATATCAGCATAAATTCCCTTGACGTCCAAGCCCAACGGTATATAATCTCGGATAGATAACTCGCTAACGAATCACGTGCTATAAACTTCCAGAGAAGTTTAACGCATTTTGTTAAAACGATAAAAAAATCCGTCTTTGTCCAAATATAACGATTACGTAATATTTTTCTCAGTAAATAAAAATTTTTTCTCCTTTCTATAATCATTATTCTATTATGTTCGGTAATTAACTCTTCGTCTACAATCATATTTTTACTCTCTCCGTCTGTAACTGTGTTTTTATTGTCTAGCATGTTTTTTTTTATTATTCTTTTTAAAAAAAATTTAGAGTTACTTTTCAACATTTCTATTACATTACAAAAATTGAAATTTGTGCAAAAACTGAAATTTGAGAGCGCAGATGGAGAGTTAATAATCATTTCCATTTTAAATACGAAATTTATTTAAAAACTTATATGATATAATAACAAGTATTGCAATCTCTTTTTTTCTCTTTCATTTGATTGTTATTGTATATTCTCGAGCACCGATTGCATCGAATGTCAGCCATTTCACATTGAATTACAAAACACGAAACCAAGTAAAGCCGACGATAACAGATCGATTTTGTGATCACGAAGAAGTTTCGACTTTTTGTGATAGCGATTGGAACGGCGATCGTTCGTATTCGAAAATACGGGGAGAAACGAAGGGGGAGGCACCTATTTTCCGGAGGGTAACGGCGTGCCGAGTCACAGTTTATTTCAATTATTTAAATCCGTACCCGCGGTTTCACCTTCCTATCATCCCTTTCTCCCGCCTCTTCATCCCATTCGCGAGATTGGTTTAATTTAGTTCGACGCGCAGTAAGAGAGCGCCATGGAATTTCGTCTACGTGATCAGCCTTCCGCTTCGCTGACCCGCATCCACCTCCAGTGCGCGCGAACCGATTTTCCGTAGGATAGTGCGGATGTTCCGTAAGTATGGTCGACGTACACCAACCCTCAAACATTCTTCCCCTCCTCCTGCTTTCGTCCCATTTTCGGTCATCTCGCCCGTTTTCATGACCTTCCAAACGTGGATAATGTAGCTATCGTGGGATACCAATCTTCCTTCTCTACGCGTCCTGCTCTATCCTCTTCCGTATACTCGCCTTTTCCCCTACAAGTCTCACTCATTCTTCGAATTCATGTCCCATTGCACCACGTCCCCTATCGCCGTTTTCGTATGGACTTCCTACTGTGAGGTTTTCCAGCACAACGTTCACGAATTCGTATGCTTAGCCGCGGCTCACCACCGCGAAATCGAAATTCTTACCCTTCCGGATGTAGTCATTGTGCGCGCGCGCGCGCGCGCGTGTGTGTGTGTGTGCATGTAAGCGAATGAAACCGGCGTTTGCCTGGCGGAAGCAAAGGACATTCGTCGAGGATCAACTGAACGTCGGTTTTGATCGATCAAATCGAACGCTATCTGTAAAGTGCACTGCGAATTCGAATTTTCGTTGCAGACGTGAAGGTTTTTTCAATGCCTACATAATTTCTCAGATGATTTAAATTACTTTCAAATTAACTTTTACAGAAGGGGAACGCCACTAACTATGCAGCATAAAGCTTGCAGCAATTTTAAAATATTATTGTATAAAATATTATTGTATATTCTAAATTTTTTTTTAGTGAAATCTCATAAAAGAATAAAAATATAACCTTGAAAAAATATGAAAATATTTCGCTTTTTGAAAAAAAATGATAATTTTCACTCTTTTTAGAGTAAATTTTCACTTTAAAGAAGTGAAATCTCATTCCAAAAAAATGAAATTTTACTCTTTCAAAATAAAAATTTACTCTAAAATGAATGAAAATTGTCATTTTTTTTTTTAAGAAATGAAAAGTGGCTGTATTTTCACTTTCTTGGCGTAAGATTACACTGCTATAAATTTAGAATGCAGCGAAAATCACTATATAGTAGTTTAGAAACAGTCCTTTTGAGGCAAGAAATACAATGAATTATAATAAATTTACGTATTCTCTAAATTCTTTGGAGTGAAATCTCACTATCTTGGAGTAATCTCACAATTTCGAAGTGAATTCATTCCAAAAAAAGTGAGATTTACTTCAAAGAATTTGGAGAGTAAGATTTATCATAATTTATTACGTTTTATTTTTAAAATTTAAAAATTTTTTCTTATTCTCTAAACTCTTTTAGAGTGAATTCGCTCCAAAGAATTCAGAAAGTAAGGAAAACTCTAAAATTTAAAAAAATAGACTCATCCGCTGCGTAAAAGTTAATATGTGCGCCTCAGGCAACAAGGCAATCGAATATCGTTCATTCTCAGAGCGAAATTTTAGCGAACATTTTATAATGACAGTTCATCTAGGATAATGGAGTAATACAAAACCATCATACAAAACTGAAAAATGAAACTAAAAAATAATATTTTTTTTACGAAGGAGAGCGATATACGCGAGGGGAATGATATTGAATATGACAAGCTCGAAAAATGCGCAATTGATACGCTAAATAAAAAAAAAGAGAGGAAAAAGTGGTAAAACAAATGGAAAATTCAACCCCGGTCGATCCGATATAACTTGATCCGAGCTGAGTCTGAAGTTACAAGTATCGTGTGCACGCTTTCTCTATTTTAATTCTCGGTCGGTGCGCAGCGGTGTTTGCGTGTTCGTTCGGTGGTGCCTCCAATCAAATATTTGATTGTAAATATGGTAGCGAACAATTGGGAGATGTTGCGTTACGTACAGGGGGTACGCTCTTAATTTATCGGGCGATATCACGTGTGTGAGATATATGTATGTACAATCAGATGATAGTTTCCCATCGTCGTCATGCTAAAAGGATTTTACAGAGGTTGTCGCTACTCTGCGCTGTCGCGTGATTAAAGGAGGGAACGTTCGCACTCTCGGCGAGCGTAATCTCGGATCGATGTTATCCCGGACGGCTTCGTGTTCGAAGCGGCGTCGATTATTGTGCTCCACCTCGTCGCTCCTTCCCCTCCCCTCCTTTCCCTCGACATTCCCGACAGCCCGACCGGTGTTGTGCATTCGGAGTGTACGTGAGCGACATACCTATTACGCTGATCCAAGAAGTCGTCGGGAGTCACGCGATTTACGGCAGGAACAATGTTGAATTAGCCCGCGAATATATCGTAGCATGCCGCTCACGCCGTTTAGGGATTCCTCGATCGACCGCTAGACGTGTGTTACGCTGATTTTGAATAATTAGGAGGAGAATTAAACCTGGCTGTCAGGTATTTTTACTTCTTTTTATTTCGGAAGTTTCTTGAAAACAGAAAAATAATAATTAAATTGCTAATAAGTCTAATTTTGTTTTAACACTGTTATTAATTTTTAGAATATTTTCAGATGTTTTGTAAAGAAATTAAAAAAATCAGAGAGTATCTTTATTTCTTTTCTTTATTTCGGAGTTTTTCTCAAGCACAGACAAATAATTGTTAAGTTTGTTTTATCCCTTCTTATTAATCTTTAGAATCCTGCAGATATTTTGTAAAGAAATTAAATTGGATTTAATGAATCCAATTTGGATCGAAGTTCTTCATGAAAGAAATAATAAAGTGAAGATAGTACGAAGATGTTATATATACGTGCTCTAGGTGCAGTATAAATTTAATTTTTGAACGTGAGAGAATTAAGTTCATTGCCTTTTTTCGGAGAAAGTGCGACGCAAGGTTAACAAGATGAGAAACGCGATACGAACCGTGAAGAGATAGGTAGAAGCGGTTAATTTAGCGGTAACTAAGGTTGCGCAAGCATGCAGTGGCTGCCAAGCTGTCGCTGAAACGTGAACGGTGTCCGTCGCACACCCCGATCACGTGTACTATTCTCGACTCCCAGCCAGCATCTCGACAAGTTCTGAACTCGGCTTAACAGCCAGGAGTTTTATACCCCGAAACGTAAAACGTATTACAGGAGAGGTTCGCAACGGAAGTTCCGTTTGTGCAGTACGAAGTTCTGCCCTTGTTAGCTTGTTCCTTAAGCTGGAAGTACATAAGCCTTTTTAATGACGGGGACCCACCCGGGAGGTGGGATATTCATGCAGGCGACGTGGTGCGTTTTCGCAAAAGGGATCTTCATTATTTCGCGGGTGCCGCGCACCCAGGGAGCACAGAAATACTACCGCGAACTTACGCGGAACTGCGATTACGTCTCTCGACGTTTCCCGAAACGTGATCGGCAGCTGGCGAAACTGCACTGGCGCCGCTATTAACGACGCTACACGACTGTTCCTCTGATTTATCGTCGAACTTTCTTCGACAACAATAGTCGCTCACACGCACACGTGCGCCCCGATGTGTTGTTCGTGAAACTTAAAAGTATCAATCCTCTCGGTCGTTACCGATTTCCAGTCCATAACTGTATTCTCTATTCTGAAACCTGTGCTTTTCTTCTTTTCCTTAGAACTTTATTTTATATTTTCCCGTAAAGTCTTCCGTAAAGTAAGGGATATGCTAGCACGACGGCAGTTGGCCCGGATCTACAAGAGACTTTATGTCTTAAGCCATAAGAAATGGATGTATCACAATCAATTATTCTCCTCACATTTGACTGTAATTGGTCAGTTTCTTATGGTTTAAGATTTAAAACACCTATTGTAGATTCGGACTACTACGAGTTACAGCGCTAAGTTACTAAAATTTATGAATTATAGAATGTTTTTACAGAAAATATAAAATCCGGGGTCGATTTTACAAGAAAATCGATAAAAAATGATAAAATTCACTTATTTTTAGTTAATATAACTGTCAGTTAATATAACGAAGATTAAAGTTTACTTAATTGATATAAGTTTTATAGTTCATAATCCAGCGGATTACTTGAACGAACAATATTGAGTTTGTAGACCTAAGATTGAAAGACTAGAAAAAAATATATTAACTTGAAACGTGCGTATATGTATGTTTACAATTAGTGAAGATTCAGGATGGTAAACAAAAGAGTAATTGTGTCTGGCAGTAGGTGTTGGATCTTGCAAGAGATGATGCTGCAATATGTTAGATAAGGAGATGTGTTCAACTGAAACAGAACGACAATGTAAGTCGACACAATCATTTGATCTTTTTTGACATTCACAAAGTAACAAAGATAGAAAAATACTTGTGTCAATCAGTGTTATTAAATACATCGATCAAGTCCGGCAGTCGTACTAGCATCCCCTTGAACATAACTAAAAGCACAGGCAGTAGGAAAACAGGGAATAAGAGATTTTAATTTATCACAAACCTACACTAGAATAGTACGGTTTCTGATAGATTGAAATCTGTTATTCCTCGTTCCTATTTCCTGTGCTTTTCGTTGTGTTTAAGGGGATCGCTAGCGCGACATACAGCGTTTTAACGGTCAACTGTTAAATTTGGTATATCGGAATCTTCGTGCCGTGCCAGGTGAGCCAGGTCGAGAGATAAACGTGCGCGATTCCTGGCGCGCAGAGCGCGTTTCGGATTTTTCGAACATAGAGAATAAATGTGCCAAGTATTCCCGTATGAATTGATACTCACGACAGCGGATCGATAAATAATCAATCGGTGACTATCATGCCGGGCGAATCGGTCGAATCGTCGCGTCAAAAACACAGGACAGCGAGATGGCTGGCCGATGGCGACAGCTGCCAACAACGCGTGCAATTTTACATATCGCGAGCGGTATAGCGGTCGACGGGGAGGTACGGCACGATGTAATATATATTGCAATGTTTTTCGTCATATAAAAAATACACGAACATTGTTCGGCGCGATGCGGCAATCTGCGAGAGCGTCAAATCCATCATCGGGCCGTCCGTCCGGATATTACGCGTGACATACTAACGGATATCAAAGAAGCGGTTTCATAGCGTCGTGTCTACGACAAATGTTATCAGACGCGTGCGTGACGTTGATTAATGCGTGAGGAATCCGTGAGGGAGACGAAAATTTTGATCTGCAAACAAATCTTTCGAAACGAGTGTCCATCAACAAACATTTTGTTCAAGTATTAACGAATATTGTTCTTTCACTCGAATTCACATGGAAAAAAAAATGCGCGGAAAAAACGATTTTTTTGAAATATCTAAAAATTTTGCTAGAAATAGAAATTTTATTTCCGCTTTGCTAAAAATAATTTTGTTAGGTCATCAAAATAATTAGAACACTCGAGTATAATGAGCGCTTCTGCATAAAATTTTTTCTAACAATCAGGTTGCGTCCTGATAATTATTTTAATAGTACAACAAAATTTTTTTCAGATATTTAGCTAAATTTTTTTAGATAATACAGCAAATCCAATCTTTTCGTGTACATATGTACCTTCTCATAATTTTTCAAAGATGAAAAATATCGTTGCAGTCTCACGTAAGGAAAAAAAAGATTTATTTTATTTCAAAAAAGAAGATTTATTTTATTTCAGACAAAATCCAGGATTAACAGCTAAAATTCAGACCGATCTTTTTCTTTTCATGTGCTTTTTAAGCTGCTCGGAAAGTGTGCGAGTCAACTGAGTGCCATTGTAAAATTCAAATTCCATGGGCCATTCTTACCGAGGAGAAAGAGATGGGAGTTCAAAACGACATCACCTGTACACGTCCGAGTGCAGGAAATCCGCCACTCCGCTGGCCTGGTGTTTCCAAACGTGCGTCGACTTCTTCTTTGGGTCTAATTCTCGGTCTACATTATGTGGATTGCGATCCACTTTCTGTATCGCACAGACCGACCTAGTTATATGTTTTATACATTCTATATGTTATATATATTTTATACATTTCAATGATAAACATATATACTCCGAAGCAGCGCGCGACTAGATTGTTTGTCGAATGGATTTCCGCCTATTGACGAGCAGTAAATTTTTCAATTGCTATCTTCTATCTGATATTTTTTCTTTGAAATGTGAACAGGATGTGAAATTTCGCAAAAAGCAGATCAACTACATGAGTTTATTAGTTCGTAAAAAATGTCTTTGTTTTTGTTACTATATTGGCCATTTATTACAGTTAAGTTATAGTTTAGTTATAGTTTAGTTATTACAGTTAAGTTATAGTTTAATACAGTTTATTACAGTTTTTTATTTTATTTCTCTGCATTTATTCAATGAAAACAATGAAAAATAATCTCCGCTATTTGTATTTCTTATTATTTAATGTACTTATGTAATGTATAGTTTAAATTTTAATGTTACATTTAATATTATAATACTGATGTGTAAGTTATACGAAAAAAACAGGTTTACTGAAGTGTTTAAAATTTAGTCGGATACAGATCTAAAAATAATTTTGTAGAATGCTTAAATGTTAACAATGAAATGTGACAATTAATGCTGCAAAAAACATTTTAACATTCTAGCAAGGAGTTTAAGCGTCTAACATAATTATCTTGATGATCCAAAAATATTCTTAGATCTGTTAGTTAAGCAAAATCGTTCTTTCCGTGTATTTAGTTAAAATTATTATAGTTTTTAATTTATAAATTAGAATCTGCTTTTTATTTTTGATTTTGTAGTTTTTTCAAATTCTAATTTTACAACCAACTTTTCTTTCCAATTACATGTCGATAGTTTCGTACATACTCATATTCTTCCGTTTTTCCTCGAAACTATTTCAGTAGAGAATGGTTATTTTGGCCCCTCGTTTTCTTCCCTTAGAAACCACTGCAAAGAACGACTAGCCTCAGACTAAGTGTCATTTTAAAGCGAGTCGGCTGACCAGTTAGCTGGTAAATACGCGAATGCGGCATAAGTTCAGGAATCTCCCGCGTCATTCATCCTTTATGAAAATAACGGTCATATACGAATATAATGGGATGACCTGCGGAAGTGAAAATATGTTCTATTGTCAGAACTATACGTGTGCGCAGCGTATTTTATTGTAAAACTCGATAACAAAGTTTAAGAGAACAAGATTATTATTGAACAAACTGCAAGAGCACGGAAAAGTTTTATAATGATGATAGAGAAACGGCATTCTAATTTCCATAGTTGCGAGAGCAAAAAGAAAAGTACGCTTGAAATAAGAAATTTCAGGTAGTCGCATGATTATACTATTTTACGTAATTTTTAGTTCTCTCTTGCTTTTCCGCCCTTTATTCTTTTTCTATTAATATCCAGTATGGATATATTAGTAAAGAACTATGACGTTGCTTATTAAGTGTAAGAAATTTTTAATTTAGAAATTTTTTAATTTAATAATCAAGCATCACGAATAGATCGAATTATCCAGAAGCTCGGCAAAGAATCAGTTACATATAATTTGTTATCTTTCACAGCACATGAATGACATTAATTATATAGTTGTTTCTTACGAGCGAGAATTTTCTTATCTCTTATGGACAGAACAATTTTTTCTTCGTCGCGTGTCATAACCGGCAACAAAGTTTTCTTAAACGAAAAACGTCGCAATAGCTTGACGTTTTGAAAGATCTTCTCTTATTATCTCGCGTTATATTCCTCTTTAGACTTTAGACTCGTAATTAGCTTGTCCTTCTGACGTAAAATAGCGCTGTTGATTCTCTGCTACTTCCGAGGACAAAGTGGAAATTAAAAAAAAATTGGGTCACTGCAGATAAGACACCACTTCACAACCCTTTCCCCTGTATCTAAGAAAATGGCTTGAAGAGCTCCGCCATTATTTGCGTCAGCAATGATTATTTCGAAGGCAGATACAGGAACTTCGATGTGGAGAATAAGGAAAAGGAGTTTAATAGAATTGTAAGTAAATGATATTTCTAGATATCAATTCGTCGAGGGAATTCAAGATTTCTTATTTCTTCTCTGAAACAGTAAGTATTCTGTTGTTTAATCTCACGTTGTTTTAGCTTAATTATACAAACCGCAAATCTGATCACGTGAAAAATACGTGAAAAATACTATTATTCATGAAGCAGAGAAAAAGCGTGATGTACTGTACATGAATTTACATCAGATTCTTGTGAATGAATTTAAATAAATTAATCAACAATAATGATTTCTCGAGTTAATGTTATTCGTTACATTGGTTACATTCAAAATGTAAGATATGTACTTTAACTATATCTGATATTGCGTTTATCTTCTACCGCGATGTTGTAATATTCATGAGGTCTTTTTTATGGCTGCATTAGACCGTATTAGAATTTTCTTTCTCGTTCTCGCCAAATATCAAACATATACTTATCTCACTTTAAGCTTCAAAAGTAGTACTAGTTCAGCTACAGAAAACAGACTTATAATTACAAACATTTATATAGACAAATGACGTGCATCCGAGTAAATTACTTCGAAGTATTATCTCAAAAACAAATTATAATTATGCACAAGCCAAGACATGAAAGAAAATGCTAATTACTGTAATTGCAGATAGAACAAGTGCTTTGAAAGAGTAGGAAACGTAAAATAGATATATAAGAATCGTAAAACAGGCTGTAAAATTTATTTATTTATCCGTTTTAAGTACGTTAGTAGAATTCCATTAGTCGTATACTCTTCGTATAATTAGAAAATCTTCTTACAGCCTGCATTCCTACTTAGACCTAAGTGCGAATGCAATATATATAAGAAGATTTTGTTCGCAATATGAAGTTGAGTTGGTTTTGAATTTTCTGCATATATTTGATATACAATTATTTTTGATAATTCCATCCAAGTCAGAACGTTGCAAATTGAAATTATCAATAAGTCTACTCTTCTTTATATTTTATCCGCTTATAATTTACGTGTTTATTTTCATTAATTATCATCATTTATTATTATTATACATTACTGATTCCACTGAAGCTGTGAATATTTTTTTCAACTCTTTATTTGTTTTTTTAAATACTTGCAATTATAATCGTGACGTTTTTTCTTTCCTTTTTTTTCTACTATTTTTTTATTTTTTTCTGCATTTTCTATCGTATTGTTCAATTTCTATATATTATATTAACTTTTTGCAAGCAATATATATATTATATGTATTTCTAATTTTTGGTTTTTATAAATCGATATGATTTTTATAAATCGAACGTTTCGGCTTTTATAAATCGATATGTTCCAAATTTCTTCCGCATTACACGGTGATTTGTCATATCAAATAAATAAATGCAATCGTAAACTGATTTTTCATTTAGGATATTCTCAGTCTAAACAATGATTTTTTTATATTATTATCTTTTTATATTATATTATTATTTTTACTCTTTTTTATATTATTATTTTTTTTTTGTTGACTTAATCACTTACAAACAAATTATATTAGATAATATAAAATGTATTAAAAAATTTATATTTTTTTCTATCTTTTCTTACTAAATTGAAACGTTATTAAATTAAAACAACGTAAGAAAATATAAAATGAACTGTAAAATATATGTCTTTGTGAAAATAATGAGATAGTCATGCATATGTGTATGTATATACAGAATGTTTCTTAAGTACTAATATATTTTCTAATATTTTAATTGTTTTCAAGGTTATTTTACGAAGAAAAATTTATTTGAGTATAGTCTCAAAAGTCTCATTTTAAGATGTCCAAAATTCTATAAAATTATTACTTCTTTCTTGCTGATTTATGAATGATTTAAATATAATTTGCATTCTCTATAAAAAAATAAGCAATAAATTCTTAAATATTTTCAGAAAGTTCATATATATAATTCAAAATTTTGTGATATATGTTTTCATATGGCACATTTTCCTTTGACAAAATAAAAATTGTTGATATAATGGATAATATGAATATTATAAAATCTGATTAAGAAAACAGAATACCAAGAAAATGCCTTTTATATTGGTGGTTATAAAAAAACATGAGGAATGGCTTGTCAAACTACCCAGAGTTATCCCACACTTTGGTATTTAAATACTTCATTTTTACATTTTCAATAATGTAAATTCTTAATACTATTAACTTTATTTTCTATCTTAGCAATTAAAGCTAATTCAGATTCAACGGTAATTAAAATTCTGGCAGCTTTAAATGTCTGTTTCGATTGTGCATCCGCAATAAATCCTTAAATATTTCTTTAGTTATTTGATATAAATATTTAAAAATAATTGCGAATCTTTCCTCTAATAGCAAGAAATAAAACAAATAATGCAATACGGAGTGTAAAGTGATTGGATTATTTTCACGCATCCGATCAAATATTTGTCTCACATAGAATATGCTAAGAAAGTAGGCGTCGAATAAATGACGATTGATGATGAAAGTGAGCTATTCAAGATCAAGGAATCTTCCTTGAAGCTAAGTAAGTAAAATATAATACACTGATTCCATATATTTAGAAATTTATCGAATATTTCCGTGCGTCGTACATATACGCTGCGACTCGAAATTCACGCCGGTATTATAATATTAGGAGAAAAATTCAGCACCGAAGCCGGACGAGGAAACCGTGCATTTGATACAGCTCATGAAAGCTCTCGGTCTGAATTTAGCTTCCATGTCGATAGTCCATGCGAGGAGTTCGAAGCTTATGCCAGAGGGATCGCATTGTGCAAACAATTAGTTACTGTTTCCAAGGCAATCGGGTGCGACAAGGTGCAGTTGATCGACATCGGTGGTAGATTTCCGGGCAAGAGAGGAACGGATTTATATTGATAAGGTATATAGGACTTAATCTCCGATAATTACCATCTTTCTTTCATTAGAAGAGTTTAGTTAGCATAAATTATAAGATATAAAACATTATTCCTATATAAAGATAAAAAAATTAATCAAAATGGATGAAGTTCAAATTTTTGATATAAAAAATCAACTTTAAATTTGCAAAGGACTTTTAAGAATAAGTAAAATCTTACATATTTCTCTGATTAATAGAGAAAAAGATGATAATGTGGATTCTATTTCGTTTTTGGTATAATCTTTTATTTCTTACTCATATTTTAGTCATTATATCGATAATTAATCTATTATAAGTTTAATATAGAACAAATTTAAAATGATTAAAACAATTTACAAAATGGAAAAATTATTTAAATGAAAAGAGACACTATGATGTGATTAGTTGAATATGTGGTGAAGTATTTCCTTCCCGTTATTTTTACAGAATCTGAATTCTTCAGATCTATTTGAACTTCCTACGAAGTCCAAATAGCTTGAATTCACAAAAATTTTGAAATTGAAATATTATCAGATTCAGAAGTTTCTTTTCATGAATACTCTCCTAGTAATATTCTTGCGTTGATCCTGCTCTCGCGAATGTTTACTGCGAGTATATCTTCTCCGCTTCGAATATCTTATTTTCGGTTTTTCTTACTTAAAATGATTACCACAAAGATTTTTAACGAAAAATAACGTTCTGCAATATTTTTCGTTAAAACCTCTAAGATTCGCATCATTTTTATAGGACCCAATAGAAACATCGATAATAATTAAAATTTACATTTAATTATGTTGCAGCAAAAAACCACAATTATTAAAAAAAAAAAAAATAATATAATAAAGAGCTACGAACCACTCTAGATCTTTATGTGAGAAAAAAATTTTTAATAAACAATTAGACCATTATGTTTAATATACAACAGACGTTTTGACCCCTATTGGATCATTCTCAATGTTAAACTTAAAAATTACTGGTAATTTCGCTTAACGCTCGCAGTTATAACTAATCATATAAAATGTATTGAAACTCACACGTTTCATACTCATACATACAATTATCACAAGCTTATTTATATTCTCAAAATAAAAATAGTATCTTAAAAATTAATTTAGAATATAAACTTATTACTTTAAACCTTAAAATTGATATTGGAAATCATACGATAAAACTTTGATACACGTCATAATAGATAAACATCAAATGTCAAAAAAGCGATATTGCGTGTCGGCAATTGTTTCACAACTTTGCTAAAACTAAGAACAAGTTAAAAATTTTTCTGCAAGAAGTTAATTATAACAGAATTTTAATTTTAATTGAACTCATATGTACGTATGTGGTCAGTAATGCTTTTTCACTTGAGCATTACATTTGTGTGTACAAACACAATATTGTTACAATTTGCAGATTATATTGCAATTATTTATAAAATATATACATACATATTTAAACACTTAATATTGATTTAATATTGATAGTCGTTTCTGCCTAAAACGCAGAGTTTCTATTTAATTTTAAACAGAAAGGAATTATTAACTACATGTGGTCAGTAGAAATCGACATTTTCTTTGTATGGTAATTCTTCCAGTTTGCCATTATTAATGATGCAATCAAGTCGATCCTAAGATAAACTTTATCAGTGAACTTGAAAGATATTACGTAACTTCCGGCTTCGCATTAACCTCATATTTGCATTCCGAGAGAATCGTTCCGAAGAATGGAGAAATGATGAGAATGTATTACATAAATTGCGGAATATTCAATTCCTTCTTCGACGAAATGATGGGCTTTCTAAGTCTAAGTGTCCACAATTACTTTCCGAGATAATTTTACGTTTTGCATTATTTGCGCGTACATAAACGACTTTTAATAAGAAGCAATTATTATTCTATCATCGCAGTCAGCAAATGAAGAGAAATTTCTTTCAAGTATATGGCGATCGACCGCCGACTCGTATTTTTGTCAAACATATAATGTTGTCTGAGCTTCAGATAGACGAATAGTTAATTTAGAAGAATATGAGTTCTTATTTTTTAACCGTAGCCTGTACGTTCAAGTACCGATTCAAGTTGTGATTCCAATTATCAGGAAGTCAATGGTTAATGTTGATAAAATAATGAAATATAGAAAATTCTTAATAATGCTATTGTTTTTTTTTATATTAAATTGTTAATTGAAAATATTAAATTGTTAATATTTTCAAGGAGGATTTTAAAACGTGAATTGATGCAGAGTAAGTCTATTTTCTAAAACCAATGATCAGTGTGACTCGACGAGAATAATTGAATGAATTCTTAATAGAATTTAAAAATGTCCTAAAAAGAGATTAAGCATATTATAGATTTAATTCTAGTTTAGTATAAATATAACTCATATTTATAAACGCATTATCGCTAATTGAAGTTTAGAATCGCAAAGAATCGAATAAATTTTTAATTATATTAATAATTATATAATTTTTAGTATTTTATCAATCAATTTTGCAACAAAAGTATAATAATCAGAAAATTAAATAAAATATATTATTCATTTAAAGTAATTTTGCAGTTATAGCGAAAATTATCTAAATAAAATTATCTAATTATAGCGAAAAATAGCTAAAATAGATAAATTTCTAGTAAATACTGCTAGTAGATATGCATCTAATCATATAGATGAAAGTGATAGAATTTAGATTAGTGCTATAAATTTTACATGTATGATACATAATTTTCTATCAGATACAAAAAATAGCTATAATTCTAGTTGAAGCAGGAAAATATTTTTTTGCGTGTTATATTTCAAACTTAAATAAATTATATTATCTATTAATTAAGGACTGTCCAAGAAAAAACCTTCTCACACAAAAACTCATATATCCTCTAAACCACTTGATCGATTTTCAAAAGCAAACCTATTTTAGAAACGTCTATTAATTACAATTAAAACTATTTTTTAAAAAATTCTTAAAAACTACTTTTGACAAAAATTTTTAATTTTTTCTGGAGATCCCCTCCATCATACTTTTTATGGTGGTCTCGGTCACTTCCTCGGATGCCCTCTTTCTTCGCTGTTTTTGAACTCTGAAAACTCTTTTTCCTTCCAGATCCTTCTTTACGGTTAATAGTCAAGTCTTCCTTGAAACGCCTAATGATTATTGACACCGTTTTCCTGCAAACTCCCGCCTCCCGCGCGATTTTGATGAAACTCCACTCCGGGTGTTCTTGAAAAATTTTGATTATGGATTTGCGTGTTTCTATTTCACTTGCCATTTTGCAACTGAGAACAAAGCGATTACGAAACTAACTGTATCAATCGTTTCTTACATTCATTGCAAAGCCTACTAAATTAAAAAATTGTTTTTTTTTTAAGTGGTTTGGAGGATATGTGAGTTTTTATGTAGGAAGGTTTTTTTCTTGGACAGTCCTTATATATTATAATTTTTATTTATAGATAAAATTTAAAGTTTCTTTAAAAGTACTAAAGAAATTAAACTAATAACTTAAAAAAAATTGTTCTTGATTATGAAAAAATACATCGATGCTAATCGATGTATATACATCTTGGTCGTCAGCAAATAATATATTTACTATCATACCAATTTCTTTTAACAATTTCCTTGAAAATAACATCTTTTATAAACATGGAATAAAGAGACATACATATAAAGAAATATCAATAATATTTGTTTATAAGATTTCTATGTGTCAGCAAAAGAGCTTATTACTAGTAATCGGCAATACGTTTTTGATACCGTAATTGCTTTATTTCGGAAATTTGGAATTTGCGTAAATTTGGAAAAAGTGTACAACATCTGTGCTCGATTTTGCAAATCGGAAGCATCTAATTACTCCATTATTGTTTACGGAATTTAATGAATCATCACAGGATAGAATGATTACGGATGCCTCCGATTTGTAAAACCGAACAGTTAATAAAAGGTGGGAATTTTGCTCCTTCGGTGCCAGTCAGTCGCCAGTTCCATTGCACGCATCTACTTTCGGTCGTTTTCTACGTCAATTATCTTCTGTGTTTGCGGAGTATTGAATTATATATAAGTATATGTAAGTACACACACACACACACACACACACACACACACACACACACACACACACACACACACA
>NW_017259586.1:136386-155358 GCF_001594045.1 Atta colombica
CACACACACACACACACACACACACACGCACGCACGCACACATGTATACGTATATATTAAAATAAAATAAAATAAGTATATTTTTTAACATTAATTTTAAATATATTATGCATTTATGTAAATCACAAGGTTTAGTGATTCTTTGTAATTTTTTATTTATACTTAGAATGTGGATGAGAAGTCATCGTCGTTTAAATGTTTATAACGTTTGTACGAATTTTATTTAAAAGTAACGTAAAAATATTAAATCTGTTAAGAGAATTGGAAACAAATTTCCAAAGTGCTGAAGAATTGCTTGATCAAAATAATAAAAAGAATTATTTCAGTAATATGTGAAATAGATTAGAAAAGAAAAAAATACGGTGTTTTGTTATTATTGCCGAAACTGCAGTTAAAATAATCACATTTAACGGTGTAGTTAGCTTTTGGAGTGTAAATGTCAATTATCATATTAAAATCTCATATCAAATTTTAAACACAGTGAGAAAAGAACATAATTCGATGTTATAATTGAAATTTTTAACAGTTTATCGCGAATGTTGAATTTCATTAATTTAGAAAATATAATAGTATAATAATAAATTTTTTTACATTTTACAACAAATAACTTTCAGTTTATTTGAATTTTTATATGATTATTTTTTTAAATTTTATTTTCCGTTTATTTAATTCAATTAATGCGAGGGAAAAATTTTTTGGCAAGAAAATTATTAAAGAATAAAAAATATTAATTTGATTTATTTACAACAGTGGCAAAATTGAAGGATATAAAATTTATTGCAATTGCTGTTATATTAATATTAATCATTTATACATTTTTTCAGTTCATTTCAGTATATATTATTTTTCAATATGTTATATTTTTTTATTGTAATTAAAGTATAAAAAATTTTAATAGTCATTTATAGGAATTATTTATAAAAATGAAAGCAATATATTTTTTATTTGTCCAAACTTTCTTGATTCCTTCAGCTCTTTCTTTTATTTTTATTTTCTGTTAAATTTTGACAGATTAATATATACAAATTAATATATCTCATCATTTTACTTTATTTTATTTTATATAATCTATTGTTATAAAACAAACAAAACTTTTATGAAATAATTGTTTCATTGTTATATTAATTATGACTAATAATTTTCGAGATAATTTAGTCGAGTAAGTTTAACGTAATTTATTAGTACAATAAGTACAGACTAGATTTTAATAGCTAAATAAAAACAAATTATTTTAGTCAAGAAATATCTGAATACATTTCTTTTTTGCAGAAACATCTTAAATTTTATTGTGCTTATTATATTAATTTCATCATGTCGCACTTGGATTTTAAAGATATACAAGTCGTCAATGATAACGTAAATGATATTGATGTCATTAGAGATATAATTAAAACTGAAAAGCCAGAAGATGCCTTTTATGTCATGGATGTCGGTGATGTTATTAAAAGACATCAAGAATGGATTAGCAAAATGCCCAAGGTTGTTCCGCACTATGGTATGTCTGTAGCATTTGTTATATTCTTTTTTTTGTCTCTCTTCTATTGCTGCGTTATATCCGAAATGTATTGCAATAAAAATTACAGTCATTCAATTTTTCAAATTTCAGCGATTAAATGCAATTCAAATTCGACAGTAATTAAAGTTTTGGCGGCTTTAAATGCCTTTTTTGATTGCGCATCAAAGGTAAATATTCGCTTTTATCACAGAATATCTAAATTTCGCTGTTTATATTATGGTTATAGGTCCTCCTAAAATGCTTGACTATGCTTCACTAACATATTCTGTCTAATCTGAATAAAGAAATAAAAGAATTGAAAAGATTAAATATCTTAGAGACACTCTATATACGCCTTACATAAGCCTCGTATAAATTAATAAGCCGTCTTCTATAATTCATAAGTTAATTAATGATAATAATAGAAGTCCCAACGTGGTTAAACTTAAAACAATATGATTAAAAAGGCATATACCACGAGCGCAAGATGTTAGTGGCTAAATTTTATATTTTAATAAATTAAGAACAATATAATAAAATAGACGTTTCGGCTTTATATCAGGCCATCTTCAATATTACAAAATTAATATATGTGTTGTAACTTTAATACAAATATTTAATCTCATTATTATAAGGTTAATAAAATTTATTCGAAGCCAGTTGTTCTTAACATGTATTAAAGTCTATTTTATTGTTTTGTTCTTAATTTATTGTAATATTATTAAAATATAAAATTTAGTCACTAACATCTTGCGCTCGTAATGTATGTCTTTTTAATCATTTCGATTTAATTAATGATGTTTCTAACAGCAAGAAATAGCACAAGTAATGCAGTATGACGTGCAAGGTGAACGGATAATTTTTGCGCATCCAAATAAATTGCCGTCTCATATCGAATACTCTAGAAACGTAGGCGTTGAACGGATGACGGTTGACAGCGAATTTGAGTTGACGAAAATTAAGGAATTATTCCCGGAAGCTAAGTAAGACTAATAGTAATAAATAAATTTTCAACTAAGTTTTCAGTAAGAGAAGCGCTAGTTAAAGGTCGACAGGAGAGACTATATGGAGATCTCTAGTTGAAGATAAATTTCTTTATGCTAAAATATTGTAAAATACTGAACAAATCGCGTTTTAATAGCGTTTTAATAGCGTTTTAATAGCGATATTTGTAATCAGAAAAGGTTCCTGAAGGTTCCTGAAGATTCGTACAGAGCGATTTTTTTTTGGAAAAAAAAAAAACAAAATAAAAATTTATTCTGATATCTCATCCGATGTGTACTATAGTGCAGTTCAGGTGAACATAATCTTATCATTAAAAAATTTTCAAGAATCAATTTGCAAGATTCGGCTCTGTAGGAGCCTTCCCAGTAATATAAGAAAAAAATTCCAAAACATTTTATAAGGAAATATTATTTCTTCGGGAAGAAAAACTAGCATAATACTAACTGATCTAGATCTGCACTCATGTATAAATTTCTTTATATTGAAATTATGGCTAAAATATTACATGAATCGCGTTTTAATTGAGATATTCGTAATCAGGAGAGGCTACTAAAGCTTGTACAAAGCGATTTTTTTGGGGAAAAAGGCAAAATAAAAATTAATACTGATATCTCATCTAATGTGTACTGCAGTTAAGATGAACATAATTTTATTATTAAAAAATTTTCAAGAATCAAAATTTGCAAAATGGCTCTGTACGCGTCTTCGCTTCATAAAAAAAAAAACCAAAAAGATTTTATGATGTAATATTTCTTAGAGATAAAATATCAACCCGCTGGATTTGACTCAAATGCGATAATGCTGAGATGCGTGTAAAAATCAGGACATAAACTCTCTTAAAAATGTTTTAAAACATTTTATATCCTGATTTTGAACGTACGTATTGTTTAGACATTTTTTTAAAATTTGAGTCGAAGTTATCCTTATCAGGGTACCTATCATGAAACAAGTCAGAATGGATTCCGATCGGAATTCATTCTGACATGTGCCATTCCATAATAAGTGTCTAGGTTAAAGTTACCCCATTTTATCATAATATATAATATTGTACTATATAATTCTTTTCTTTCACTTTTTCTTAGTTTATAATTGCTCTATTGTTGCACAGGGTCGTGATACGCATACGTTGCGATTCGAAAAACTCGCCGATATTGTTGGGAGCGAAATTCGGTTGCGATCCGTGCAAGGAAGCTGCGTATTTAATACAATGCGCGCGAGATCTCGGCTTGAATTTATATGGCTTTAGCTTTCATGTTGGTACTCCATGTTTAGAGATAGATGCCTACCTCAGAGGAATCGAAATGTGCAAGCAGTTAATCGCAGTCGCTAAATCAATCGGATGCAACAATGTAAAATTGATTGATATCGGCGGTGGATTCTCAAGCATCAGCGGAAAGGAGCTTGATGAGGTACATAAAAATAAAAATAATCTTTTTTTATTAACTCAAACTTTCTTGATGATTTTGTTCTAAATTTTTTGCCGATAGTGTAGGTTAATATAATATATAATATATTGGGTTGTCCGGAAAATTCGTGCCGATGTTGAAGGAAAATTGAAACGCAGAAAATTTAAATTTTATTAAATTATATAAATTATATATAAGTCGGCACGAACTTTTCAGACAACCCAATATATATAATGTATCTTATTATCATTACTTTATTACTTTTTTACTTTATTGTATAGTTTTCAATTGTTATAGCGAAATATTATGAAATATTAGGTGTAGGAAAAAGTTCGTGGCGTTTTTTTAATGCCATCTAATGGGAAAAGCGCCACGAACTTTTTCTCATACCTAATAATTTACATAATAATTTTATTTATTATTATGTAAATTGATAACTAATTTTTGAGATGTCTTAATTGAAAAACATATTTTCTATTCATTTAGACACTGCATTGTTAATATTGATACGTAATTTCTTTAGTTAGCCAAGCTTATTAACGATGCGATTGAGAATCTTGATTCCGATATAAGAGTCATCAGCGAGCCTGGACGGTATTACGTAGATTCGAGTTTTACCTTAGCCTCGTATCTGCATTCTAAAAGGCTCGCCATTTCCGGTGACGGCAAGATGAAGAGGATGTATTATATGAATTGTGGCGTATACAATTCGTTTTTGGATGAATTGTTAGGCCTTCAAGCCAGAGTTCCGGAATCGGTTTTTGAGGTAATCACTTGAAGATGTATAGCACAAAGTGTCCCTTGGTATTAATCACACGAGATAATTATCAATTTATCATCACAGCCGAAGAGGGACGAAAAATTTCTCTCGAATATATGGGGGCCGACTGCCGACTCGTATGATTTAATAGTTAAGGACGTATTGTTGCCTGAGTTTCATATAGGCGATTGGTTAGTTTGGAGAAATATGGGCGCTTACACATTAACTCTTTCCAATACATTCAATGGATTTCCGATTCCAACTGTGAGACCATTTATTAGAGAAAGCCAATGGTTAATGTCTTTGTATCTACATAAAAGATATGCAATATATTTAAAAATATATTTTGAATTGTATAGTTAGATACTTAAAATTAATTTCATAATTTAATAATATAGCTTTCATAATTGAATAATATGATTTTTGCAGGAAAAGCTTTCTGGCACAAATTCATCAAATATAAAGAAGTATTTTATTTTAAAAGATTAAAATTAAATCAATGGTTAAAATGGAACGCAATACATCAAGTATTGTCAAAAAATTTCGACACTTTTACTTTCATTAAATATTCATACACATTTTAATAAACACGATTTCATTATTATTATTGATCATTTTATTACAGCAGAAATGTCGAAATTATATCATAGAGACAGTTTAAAGATATCTGTAGAATATTCGTATGATATATTCTCTAGGGATATTTTTATATGAGTTAAATTATCCCATGAAAAATTCATTAGTAATTAATGAATTATTGATAAATATTAGTTCTCACACACTTTATCTTTTTATTTTGTAACATATGATTTCTGAATGATTTTTATTTAATAATTTGGATTGTTAACAATTAGATTGCATATAATTTGAAAATTATATGTTTCATTGTTTCAATATGCATTTTATTATTGTATGATACGTTATGTAAAATACAAAATTTTATTTTTGACAAGTATATTTTTTGAACATTTTTTCTACAAAAATTTGATGAAGATTTGTATAATTGATGTGGAAAAGGGAATAGGTGGAAAGAAAAATGATAGAAAAAGGCAGATATATAAAAAAAATAGATAAAAAGAAAAACAGAAATAGAATATAAATTGTTAGACACATTGTTTAAAAAATGTTATAAATCTTTTTTTGACGCGTAAGCGATATATTATATTGACAACAATTTTGCGCGTAACAAAAGGTTGCAAATTCGATTTATTCGATTTTATTCGAAATGCATGAACTCGCAAAAGAATACTATGATGACTCATCAGCCATATTAATTATGTAGATATAAAAGTTATTTATTTAATATGATTTTTGCGATTTTTTTAGTGCAGTTATCATTTCCATATTTATCTCATAGCAGCTATTATAGCGATATAATTCATTAAACGCATGCATATAATATAGTATGTGATAATGAAGAAAGATAGTAAGCTTTCGGCGAATGTGTACACGTGGATGATTTACAAGCGGTGAGTGACGTAAATCCCGCGATTACGTACGGGCTACATTACATTATAACTATCCGGCTAATCTTTATTCTCAACAATAAACGGCGACGGCGCAGATAAGAACCACGACCGAAGCGAACTATAAAAAGTACACAGGTTTCATCCCGAATTGCACTCCTTTTAATAAGCATCGAACAAAACGAGTGGAAGGAATGTTCTATATTTTATCACGGCTGAGAAAACTCAGCCTACGCTCGGCCCATTGACATCGATTCTCACTCTGCTATCTTTATCACAAATCCCGTAACAGCCGCTTAGAGTTGAGTGGCACAAACGACTACCACGTTTATCATTTGCAGATACCGTACAACGAAGTGATTGCGTCCATTAATTCTCTATAAGGAAGATAATCATGATTTACTTTTATCCTAACGACTTTTATGTAGAATACGCAGATGATATTTTAGAATAATTTTATAGAAATTATTAATTTTTATGACAAAGTGGAATCCTGTTGTTCCATCCTATTGTTTCCTTATTTTAAAAATGATAAAAAAGCAACTAAAAAAAATGATAATATGAATGAGACCAATTAACATTAATCGATTCTCAAAAGTAAATTAACTTATATTCATAAACTTATATTCATAACTTCATAAAAAATTGTTATATTCAAAACTTAAAAAAAAATCGCCATAATACACACACACACACACACACACACACACACACACACACAGAATTATCGAAGAAAATGATAAAAATGATTGCATTATGTAAGAAAAATATATTTTCTTAGTCGATATTATTCAATTAATCAACAATTCTCTATCAAGTTGGACAATAATTTTTCTAAGAAATTTAATTTCTTGATATTGAAAGTTCTTGAAATTGACGATCAAATTTAATTTGTGAGATTTTATTTTATTATTATTTCAGTTTGATTGTGTTAGAAGTCCGAAAGTAATCGACACGCAGTTATATACCTGAAGTAAATGTATTTAACTAACATCTAACTTTGATCGTAGTTGATACTTCTTCTTATTTAATTAATTAATTCTTTAAATTATGCCACTTTCGAAATCAGAAATATACGTGCGCTTCTTTGGCTCCATTCAATCGCATCACTGACATTTCATAGATATTCATAATATATGAAATAATTATCGTTGCCATCGTCATTATCTTTGAAAATTCCAAATCAGGTATTTCTTGTAATTATTTACGTTTATATATCCAATGTAATCGATGTATGCAGATAATTTGAGCGTACCAAAATGGCAAAATAAGATCAACCTCGTTATTTCGCGATATCCATTTCTTTCCTTTCGCCTCGATTTCCTTTTTTTCTCCTGTACCCATTTCCGATGTTCCTCTCTCATCCCTGCACCTGATATCGTCAGGAGACTCGGGCGAGTTGGGACACTAAGTATGCATAGCCCGGTTTCCGGGTGCCGAGTACGCGCTTGGACTTCACCTCTGTCCCACAGGGTCAGTCCGTAACTAGTTGGCACGACGCCATGCATAGAGGTACACGCTAATAAGTATACCAACTTTCGGCAGCAAGTATCGTTACTAATATTCTAGTGGCTGACAAATGCTCCGATATCCGCCACCATCGATATTCACTCGTGTTTCTCTCTCAACTCGCGGCCTTCTTTTTATCACGCTACCAGAGTTATTGATCCAATTCTGAATTATTAGTTTTTAAATGATTGAAGCATAACTGATGATTGTGTAATAAAGATTTTATTAACTTTTGAACATAACCAATTTTTGCTTGAGTTTAATATCATTATTATGATAATTTTCGGTTTCTATGAAAATACATAAGAAAATATAGAAATAAAACGATCACGAAGAGTGGCGAAAAAAGTTGTACCGTTTTTTTTTGCAATATATGTATATAACATAAATATATTTACACATTTGTATATATAAATACATTCAGTATCGATTTTATATCAGGAGTTTTTTCGCTGTATAAATGCATCTATCGTGAAAATCGCTTATACGTGGTAGAATTTCAGGAGGAAAAATATCGAGTGATGATACGAAAACGAATATGAAAGATAAGGTTGGATTACAAGCGGCAATCTATCACGAGTTGAGTTTTCTGGATTAACCCTTTTGCACTTGTAGATCCAATCGGGTTAATCGCTCGAGCACTCGCAACATTCTCTCTCTTTTTTTCTCTTTGACGTGGGACTTGATTGGCTTCGCCGCAGTTTTCACGGAGAAAATGGCGAATCGGTTGTCAACCCATTGCAAACGTGGATTCGCGACAGATTAAGAATCGGGGTCGCAAAGACCATTGCGACCAATCGTCTTTTTCTCCCTTTCATTTTTTTGGTCCAATACGTTGTATTTTTGGAGGACCAATTTCATGCGCGTCACACTATGAATGACGCTACTTTAATAACTTCGAATTGTGATCGCGTTGAATCAATAACTGGCCATGCAAGAGCACGCTTTGCCACGAGATCTGTGTGTCTCACTTTGAATGCACATGCTTTCTAGAAGGATTAACAGAAAATGGAGCAATGAATTTATTAAAATATATTAGCAATTACAAATGGTTAGATAAGATAACTAGCCTCTCCGTTTCAGAGACTTTGCACAAAAGAATAGATCAAAGGAGTCTCTACTAGAGATCAAAGGATAGATCAAAGGAGTCTCTACTAGAGAACAGAAGATCGATTATATCTTGATTACTTTGAAACAAGGTGAAAACTACAAAAGATATTCATTAGATATTCATCAATTAAATTATAAATATTCTAGTAAATTCGTTTATTTTTCATTTTCTCATTTTAAGATACATTGACTCTTTGTTCTCTATTCTTATTTCCCCCTTCTTTATTTCTTTGATTGAACAGAATACTTTAAGGTAGAAAAGATGAAATAGAATTTGTTACACTTATATGGTAATTAATATTTTTTCATTTTGATGACTTTGTATTCAAATATAGTTCAGATAAAAAAGTTAATAGAGAAAACGTACGATTCGATATACTAAACAAATATATATAATTCAAACTTAGCGCAAGGTGGATCGATTGCTTACTGTCAAGACATCACCGCTGTCTGCGTTTATTCTAGAGAAATGTTGTGACTGCTAATCAAATTTATATTCCTCGTCTTATTATTTTGAAATTATCTGACACTATTATGCTACACAATTATTGAAAATTTTATCAAGCTAGCTTTTCATTATTTTCATTTCTACGCAATTATTATTTTCATGTATTATCCACATCTCGATAAATTATTTATAATTAATTATTAGGCGTTTCAATCGCGTATCGCATGCAAAAAGTGAAAAGCATGCAATTTTATGACATTGTATATTGTTTACGTGCGTGTCACAAAGCTTGGCAGATAAAACAACGCGTTCGCTATTTATTTGTAATTTCAATTAATGGGTTGAGACCACATTATTTGGAAGCCTTTGGGTCCTTTGAAGTATTATTACTTCAATACATGATATATATTGTTATGTATCAGAAACACATTGTAACGATCATTTAATTAATTCACGGCGAACGCGCGGTTTTGTTAAAATACAACATTGCGCATAGCACGCATGCAATTTATGCTTAAAAATATATCGCGGACTTTATGAATCAATGGGCGCATGCGTCAACATCCTTTGTGAAAATTCAATCAGCTTAATTCCGCTGTGCTTACCATGAATTAACGTTTACATAACTCACGACTGCATTTTAGAATCGCGAAACACAATTGTGGTTATTGTATACGACGATTCATTAATAAACTCCGAGTTTTCCATCGTAAATTCAAAATTCTCAACAAATATTGCAATTTTTTTAAATTAAACTGAATTGTTTTGCGAAAAAGTGCACAACGATTGAATACTGACAATCTGCGCCTAGTATATCACTATTCAATAATTCCTGTGCAAAAACGCCAGTGTTCATATTCAGTTATAATAGTACAGATATATCGACTAGAAAAGAGAAAAATTCATATACAATTAATTCTGAACTCTAATTAGACTACATGACTGAAAATGTATTTTATCATTTTACATCACAATTGCCAACTTTATATTTTTGGTAATATTGGACTTAATTTATTCGCGCACAGGAATTAATTATGGACTATGTTTAGAATTTGTTTTATATTATTGACAAAGTATTTATGTACTGCATTCATTTTACTAATGTTAAGGACGATGATCTTTAGTTTGTATTTATGTTTTGAAAATTTTATTTTCAGCTTTTGTTTAAGAAATATTGTCCAAAAACAAAGTAGAATGTTAATATCGGTTCTTCTGTTATAAATATATGTATAATATTATTAATTACACGTAACTATGAACAAATGTATTATAACAACGCAAATTGAATCGAAAGAATCGAATTTAAAGTATTTTCTCTCTGTCGCACGCCATCCAGGATTCTCAAGAGAGTTCACAGACGACTGCACACACTCCTATTTTTCATTTTGAGATACTCTAAAGAGGGGTTGACGCTGCGCGTCGGGGTGGATCAAAGGAATCGGCGTACTTAATTGCTATTTACTCCGAGCAATCTCTTTTCCACCCCGCGACCGAGTCAGTTGCTGTGTTTGTCACTCTACAATATCTACTTTCGGAAACGATCGCTTCCCCTAACGATCGTTTCTGTCGTAGAAAGAATTCCAAAAGATCCATCCTCTCTCCTTCCGGATTGCCGTAAAGAGGGTTGTCGCCATGGAACGAATTCGCCCTAGAGACTCGTTACAAGGGAGACTGTGACTCTCTTTTCCTCTTGCCAAGGAATTTTCATATCCAAATAGTACTCGACATCGAGCGGTGTTTCAGCCAAATGCACGCGGAGGAGGTCCACTTGAACGTGCGAGCAAACGTTTGAGGAAAATAAAATAATATCTCGAAATCGAACGTGTTATTCGCCGCTGGAAGGTAAACGGCCCTCTATGTTCGCGCTCGCTCGCTCGCTCGTTCTCCTCGTGAAAATTCTCGCTATTTTTCCAACGTGAATTTGAACTCCCATGATGGAGTAGGTTCTTTCTTTTTCTACTTGCGCCACCCGCATACCAAAGAATATATCCTGTAAGTAGAATACTTGTATTAGCCGTGTCTAAACAACCTGAATGAATCCCCCGCTCGCCGGTAATGTACTTGGTTGTTAATTCAGTCCCTGAGGGGCTGCGTAGAATATAAAGAACAGAGAATAGAGAATACAGTCTAAAAAATGTCGGTGTGTATCTAACATAGGGTAACAGTCCCTATTAATGTGCCTTTTAATCAATTTGCTATTATTGAATTTATTTATTTATTATTAAATATTGTAGCTTTAATTTTATCTGCTTGCAATCAATATCAGTTTTTTAATTACTTCTTTTTCTTACAATATTTCTTTAATCTAAAAAATGTTAATACTTTATAATGTTTTTGGAAAAATAGAAAACATATTTTTGTCCCTATTAATGTGTCCCCAATTTGTATATCCACATTTGTATCCTTGTTTTAACATAATTACTAAAACAGGTAATAAATTTAAGCTATTGTTTATCTTAATATTATATAAATCATTATTCCAATTATATTTATTTCAAAGTACATTCATAATACAACATTCTCAATTCCAATACAGGGCACATTAATAAGGACAAGCTTAAAATCTTGCGGTACGTATTACTGGATTCACATAAATTCCTCATATCTTTTTAAAAATATTTAAAATATTTTAATATTCAAAAAATAAAATATTACTTTCGAGATATCGTATGCATTAATAATTTAACTTATAATAACAAAAAAAATATTTTTTCTTATTTATTTGTGTTAGTTTTCTTTATGATTTATCGAAATACAAAAGCACACTAATAAGGACAGGCACAGTAATTGGGACAGTTATCCTATGGGGTAACTGTAATTCTATATAATTCTCACCATGTTAATATTAAGTGTAACATCAACATGATATGAATTTATAATCCCTGATTTTTAAATCAACACCATCATGATATGAATTTAAAATCCATGGTGTTATCCATATTGTAAAACCACAACATGCTGGCGTTAATATTAACATCAATTTGAGAATTAATATATAGATGTTACAGGATGTTAAGTTTACAGCGATATTTGGAGTGTAGAACAGAGAATAGAGAGGGAATCGCATATCAAAAACTAAAAATATAAAAAACGAAATGTTTTAACGCAAAATAGAAGAATAAAAGAACGCTAAGGAACATGACATTATAGTTCATTCATGTTGATACTAAACTGTTCTCTATGCCCTATTTCTGTTTTCTATTCTCTGTTTCCTATTCCTTTTATTCTCGCAGTCCCTAACTGCGAGAATAAAAATAAACGCAAAAGAAATTGAGTCTCTTGTAACAATTTCGTCGAGATTTCGCAATCCGTCCTTATGTCCTTGCTGCCAATTTCACTCGAACGCGCGATCTGACGTCCATTTACGCGAAGTGTTCTCTATATTTGTCCGGAAAATATCACAGAAGATAGCAAAATGCTCTGTACACGAAATGCAACTGGATCGAAAGAGCGCGCGAATGCGAAGACTTGGAAGTTTATAATAACGCGCGAGAGACAAAGCCAGCTGAACTCGATTTTCCAGCTGTCGTTAAACTAACGGGTGTTTCAGACTGCAGTTTGCTCGCTGCCGCTCGCCTTTCTTCTATAGACGCATTCCGGAACAACGTGAAAATGGAATATTGTCTATATAAACAATTTCAAGAAAAAAAAAGAAACTTTATCGCTTCAGCTTGTCGCGGATATTCACGGAAGTGCGCGGAAGTTCGAAGCGTTTAAACGGAAATAATAAAGTAACTATGTTTGGTCCTCGAAGCAAAATTAAAATCGCAGGACAATATATTGCGAATTTAATTCGCTGGAACCACTTAAAAAAGAAACATTTCCCGTCGGCCGTACAAAAGTGCATGCTCGAGTGTTCACGGCTTGAAAAAAAAAAATGTTCTGGACCATCCCATAATGCGAGATTAAATTACTAAGCTCCTCTATAAATCCGTAGAGGAACTACGATTATTGCTAACGAGGGAGTGCGTTGTCTTTGCGCGTATATCCTACATCCTGCAGACTCGGTCATTTCTGGATCTCACAAAAAAGCTCGACTCGCGCTCTTTTTCAGGATTAGCGTCCGAAGGTCGAGCGGACGCAGAATGAGAAGAAAAGAAAGAAACGGCGAAGAAAAGAGGCGAATGAAAAGAGTGAAATGAAAATGGAAAGGACAAAGGGCGGTGAAGATGGTGGCAGAAAGAGTGAGATGGAGAGGGATACAAGTCTTTATAGTGAACGTATAACTCATGCCTCTTATTGAAACTTCCGTCAGAGAATGGATTAAGATAGCTCGCACGGAATTTGTTGAAATTTTCGGAGCGCGTAATTTATTCTCTTATATCTACTGTATCTTTCCACTTCGAATGATCAATGCAGATATTTTGTGGATAAAACAAATTCAAAATTACAAGTTCTAATAAAAATTTAAAAATATATGCAATTGTCAAAATAATAAAAGATGAAAATATAGACTAATGAGAGTGAAGCGCTGTAAACGTTGCGCAATTTTTATGTGTAAATCTTCAATTGTATTTGTTTTTTCAATTGTATTTGTTTCTTTAAATATAATTGAAGATTTACACATAAAAATTGCACGTTTACAGCGCTTCACTCTCATTAGCCTGTATTTTATTATTTTGTGAATAATCTTTCCTCCCCCAGCAAAGAATTGTCTTGTGTCAGGTATGCTGATGTCTTTTTGACGTGTTTATATAATTTTCGATGTTGCTACCTTAACATGTAGTAAATAAAATATAAGATTATTTGTGATCATATATGCAGTTTAATATTTATGAATTTAAACTGAAAAGTATATTTGACAGTAGAAGACATTTCATCTCAGTTTTCAACAACCACAGTTCATCCAATAGCTAATAATTTATACGCATTAATTTTGAATAAAAACTCATTGCTTGATTAATTGGAATAACAGTAATACATATATAGTTGACAGTAATATTAGACATATCAAGTGTATTTACGTCGAGACAGCGTTTCTAAATTTCTTAATTATAGATAAAGTAAAGGAAATCGTGTAAAAATACGGTTTTCATTATTATATAGTAAGTGTAAGAAGTATATTTGTACAGAGAGAGAGAGAGGAGATACCTTTTAAAAAAACCTTATTTAAAAAAAATAAACATTGCAATTTATTAATAAATAATAAAATAGTATATTTCTCAAAATTGTTTTACCTAAAAAAAATGTGTAATAATTAAAATATATTATCGTAATAAATAAAAATTGTATTATTTAGTAAATCGACAAAAGTAACTTTTAAAATCATAACTATAAATATTTTGTTTATTAGGACAGAATGTACTCATTGTTAATAAATTGCTAATTAATATTTATTTTCTACAAGTAAGAGGCTTTCTCTTTTATAAGAATGTCTTTCGAATATTTTTTCCATTCATTCTATATAATTCCATTAAAAGTGTAATTAAGTTGTAAAACTGACATTTAGCTTATACTTCTATCGCACTTCCAAATCGATCTGTCTTCTATCTTTGTTTACCTCTGTACGCCACGTACAAAACCGGAACGGATAAAAGATGAAATGCCGTTGAGTTCGATAGGTAAGATATAGAACTGAAGCGAAAAAAAGATAAAGGATAACGATTCAGGCACAGAATATTTCGGCGAAAATACGAAATTGCGTGATGCTGTAGCCACGTGAACGAAATATTCGTTCTCCACATGATACTCATACCTCGGCTTCGACAGCCAGCCTCGAAGAACTACGAATGAGTCTTCTGGGGAGCCAACTTCCAGCTCGTCAGTCGCCACTAGCGGACAATTCCGCTCGATTACGACCCGGCGCTCGCGTGTGCACAAACCACAAAAGAGCGTGTTCGTGAGGGATCGCTTGCGTGAAAGTGGGTTTTGTTGTCTCTCTGTGGATGCGATATATTCCCGTGAACGGAAATCGTAAACAGAAATTTGGTTAAAGCAGGAATAAGAGAACGATGCGGTGCCTTCTTGGTTTTGAAACAAATGAGTCTTCTCTCTTCATTTCTATTTTTTTCCTTCCGTCGTGATAACCATTGGTAGTATTATAACATTGATGTTATGTTACTTTTAATGTCGATTAAGATTTAGTCTGTTTCTAAAATAATTTCTGTCGCAATAAAGGAATGCGTACAATGCAAGGACTTGCAAGACAAGTCTTAAATTAAAACTAAGATAATATAATAATATCACAAATTCTATTGTCGAGCAATTTAATGATACTGATGCTAATAAGCATTTTAAAATACTGTAAATAATTGATTGGGAAAAGTATTACTTCAGCCAAAGTTCAAACTTGGATCTCCATATCATTACTAATTTGACTACTGAGGCATGTGATGATTTTTGTCGCAATAACTAGTTTTATGTTAAGGAAACGTTTACTAAGACAGATAAAATTAATAACAATAAATGTCATTCGACTCGATATGTATATAAACAGCTGAGATAGAAAAATGCTTTACTTCAATCGATACAAACTAAAAGTAATAATATTAATTTCATTCAGTATAAATACATAATCCATGGTTACGTGACAGTTACAATGTTGAGTGCAAAATTGTAACGTTGATGTTACTTTTGATTAATGTCGACTGGGATTTAGTCCATTTTTAAAATAATTTCTCTTAAAATACGATATACTCTACGCGTACGATATACTCGCGATTAAGCAACTTATTGATTAGTTGTTTAGTCCCAGTTCTCACACGCGTTTATATGCGGCTTCGCTTTATTCCTGTTCGTTTGCACAGAGAACACGTCCGTAATAATTGGTCTAATCTAATCTCAGTTCCCTGTACGGCGCAAACAAACTGCGGGAACACCGCGTCCGGTCATTCGGAAGTATCCCGTCGTAATTGCGGTGGAAGGTGATATTATAGAGTGCCCCGTGGATCAGGCGATATTTCACGGTGATATTACACGCTGTATCCGCAACAATACCGAAACTTACTATGCGAATACGCGCCGCCGCGCTAGTTCGGTGTCGTTATAAATCGTAGGGAGAGAGGCGTAGTCGAGCGCTGGAACCGGAGTGCCGGAATTAAATTTCGCACGGGCAACGCGTTTCCGTCGCGAGTGGCGCAGAGAAAGAGAGAGAGAGAGAGAGAGAGGGGGGGGGAGGGGGGTAAAGGAAATAAGCACGCGAATGGAATAAGAAAAATAGCGACGCGCAGAGACAAGTGGCGGGAAACGATGGCTTTCGCTTCCTTGTATAAATATTTCAAGCGCATTGTAAATTAATGCTATGCAAGCGTGATTACGCAATATAGCAAGCAAAGTGAAAGAGAAGGAAGAGAAGGATGGAACAATTCTAAAATAAAATTGGTCTCGCTTTTGCACGGTTTCAAGTGTTGAGTATAAAATTGAAACTAACATTAATTTGTATGAAATCGAGAGAGTACCGAAATAAATATTCAAGAGTAACATGTATTATTGATTGTACTCTTTTATTTACGATTAAAATCTAAATTTGTTTCATTAAATAATAATATGTACAATAATTGAATATTGATAATTACAAAGAATTAAAAAAGGTAACCGTAATAAACAAGCTAACAAATATTATTATTGTACTATGAATAAACACGAAAGATGACAAGTTGGCTGCGCGTTTTGTTCATCGCGAGGATTAAAGCGTAGGAAAGCTCTCGTGTAAATATCTTGCCAACGTTTGAATTAAATTTTGCAGTACGATCCCGCTCGTGGCAAAACCGGATGAAGAGGATAAAGGGGAAAAATGTTAACAGGCACGCAAGAAATATAAAGTAATCTTTCCGGCGTGCGTTCGTGTTCCTGCAGGAGCACGCGAAGGTTCCGGAGCGGAATTGGTGCTCGCCACATTGCCGGACGACCATCGTTACAATGTGCATTGCATAAATAATGCACTTAATGTAAAATGCGGTGAACAGTAACTGTGGTATCTTGACTGGACAGATAACAGACTGCTATCACTAGTAAAGGAAACTAAAATGTACAAATCTATCTTGCATCCATCTGATGGATGCAATTTATTAAAAGAAATTTCATTCTTTGTTTAAGAGAATTATATATTTATTTTATTTGGATCTAAAATTCTACTCGTATATATTCCTTTCTCATCGAATCAAGGTATTCGATGAATTAGGAAACCTGAAAGTTTCGAGAATCGATTTCGAAGGTACGATAAATTATTCCCTTTTGTCTTAGTCCAATCTTAATTAAAAACGAATTGTTTTTTCTTCTTTTGGAGACGCGACTTTCATTCGGGAGACGCGCCGCATTTCTAACATTGGTTGCTACCGGGAGAAGCAATAATACCGGAGAATGCAGTGGTTCCCTCGTTTATCACGCGTATAATTGCGCTCACTTTACGCCCGCTATACGAATACCGGAATATACGCGTCGGCTCAATGTCGTTATAAATCGTGCCTGTGCTCGGCATCGCAGGGGTGCAGGGATCAGAATGGGTGCCCGGAATTAAATTTCGCAAGGAGTAACGTGTTTCCACTGCAACGCGGGCTGGAGCAAAGAAGACGAAAACGCTGTCGCGCTCGGGAAGGGAACAGAAAACAACGTTCCTGGCACGCGTAACAGAAACGGTAAGATAAATTTTCATGGGCATGGCGGAATAATTGCAGGTGAAAGGGAGAAATAGTTCATCGTTCCAAAATCGACCTGAGAGAAATACTGTAAGATAGGGCTCGGCCATAAAGAAGAATTAATGTTCAACGGAACATGTTAATGCATGCTAAAGTGGGAGAATAAGAATGATCAAGTTCTTTCTTGTACAAAAAAAAAAAGAAAAGAATAAATGTAGTTAATTCTTTATTCTTTTTACACGATACTTAAAAGTATATTTTTTGTTGCAGATATTTAAAGATGTATGTATATGATAAAATATATATTTATTATCTTTTATTGAGATGGAAGAAGGTAAGACAATGCTTTTCATTCACTAACGCTGTTTTGAATTTTTACTTCGTAGATGTAAAAATAAAAACGTCTAAAATGTTAATGTACAATCAATAAACATTAATGTAGTAACAATAAATTATCAATTTTATAAATTGTTTCCGAGAGCTTCCGTCGCATCCAGGTATGCATTGTTATAAATCGCGACAACACGCAGTAAAGGGAATGGTAATGGAATTAAATTTCGTACGCGAGTTAAGCGTGCCATTGCGCTCGAATGTAGGCAGTGCGGAGAAAACAACAGGATGGGAAGACGGTGATGGTAGTGATGGTGGTGGCGCGGAAAGACGGAGGGTTGGAAAACAATGTTGCTGCGGCATGTCGGTGTGCTGCAGCAGCCTTTCGCAGACGTCTCGTGTGCGAGCCGCCTGTCCCATCAGTTATCGTCAAAATGCCCTGAAAATGCCTCAAGCCACGCGGGTTGTAATAATTGAGAGACTCGCGCGGACGGGGTAGAGGGAGAGAAGACGAGGCGAAATTGAGGCGAGGTAAATTGAGAGCCACCCTTGGATTAAGGGATGAGGACGACGACGCTGGGCTGCCACATGCGTTCGCGGTGATACAGCTATATTCTTGGTAAATTATTGCGAACGGATACCTGCAATATTGCTGCGGTGCTCGGCGCGTCGCTTGACGTTCGAAATTGTATGAAAAATATATAAATAACTCCGTTGCATCTCCGTTCTTTTACCTTAACTGTCAAACGCATTATTCAATCCTCGGTCTTTGTTACAATATTACGTAGAAAGATTATATACATGGAAAGAACGATTTTGCTGAAATATCTAAAATTTAGCTAGATATAAATATATTTATATAATTATAAT
>NW_017259586.1:155458-174090 GCF_001594045.1 Atta colombica
TGAATATAATTTAATTCCTATATTTAAAAATTATATATATAATTTAGAATATTATATTACACATTCAAATGTTTTCTACTGAATTAGGTAATATAATATTAGGCTTGTCAATAAAAGGTAGTAGGTAATATGAGATCAAAGTAAGGTATTAAGTTTCCACATAAATTATCGCGATGAAGTATATCTATTATCGTCAATGCTCAATATATATCTTCCGACGAAGCAGCTAATGAAGCATAAAACAAATTAATTATCATCGCATGATGAATTGATGCCATCATTACAACACTCACTCTTTTAGATAATAATTATAATCTTAATTGCACAATCTGTTAGCCGATTATGACAAATGCAATGACGTAACAATCGGATTGGATAAACGAAATGATAATTATTGTGGTGGTGGTAATTAGTAGATGATAATAAGATAAAATAGTTAGTATTGATAGATTCAATTAATATTATTGTTTAATCATCATTAGACAGATTTAAAAACGGAGATGAGCAATTAGCGACCCGATATAATTCATTGTAATTTCGAATTTGATTATTTCGCGATAAAAACTATCTCGTATATTTTGAAGCATTAAATCTGTTGGCGTTACTTGCACTTTTTTGTATTCAGAATCTACGCTTTTTCACTTTTCAATGCCTAAATATATATTTATGTTTTAAATGCAAAATTTTTGGAAATTTTTTGAGAAAATCTCCAAAAAAAAAAATCTCAAATCTACATAGAAAGAACGGTTTTTATGAAATACTTAAAAATTTAGATCTGAAAATAATTTTATTTGAACTATTAAAATAATGAATTTGAACTATTAAAATTAAAAATATCTCATATTTTAATAACATAAAAATGTTTCTTTTTTTGAATGTGATTATCAGTTTTCAATTTTGGACTCAGCAAAAAATAGAAAAAAATCTCAAAGCTTCGATCAATTATTTAAAGTCTGATTATCTTAATTGCTAAAATATTAAAACTTTCTGATAAAATCTAAGTCTAAAATTATTTTCAATTCTTACTAAATTTTTAGATACTTCAGCAAAATCGTTCTTTCCATGTATTGTAATACGAGACTGAAAGGTAAATGTAACTTTATCAACGAAGTTTTACTTTAAACTAATGATAAAACGCATTCTTGGTAAGGGAGATAAATTGAAATACGCTATAAGCAGCACGGTATTCTATTACACTAATAACCATCAGAATTAATTGTCATCATAATCGAACGATACATAATGGTACAACTATTATATCGCTAGTCATTAGCGACGTGGGAGATCGAAATAACAAATTGTTGCCGATGAAATTTCAACGTTTCATTATCTTAAGTGCTTCGCACCGATGGATGTATTGAGCTGCGTTCCTGGCATTAATGCCAACTATAATTTTTCGTTGTACTCACGTACGCGACGCGTCCAGCCATGAGTGGCCGTTCTTTCGCTGCGGATAAATCAATTAAACGAGGCCGCTACGTCGAAATGGCAATTACATTTTATTACAAGCGATCGGTATCGTCCGTGTTGTGCGCGTTCGTGAAATTCGCACATTAAACTGCTGCCTTGTAAATGACCGGGTATTTTTCGCGCTGAAAATACAATATTCATAACGGTACGTTCGCATGCATATAGAATTGAGTAGCGGCGATATTAACGATTTTCTTATTTGTACGAGATTTCGAAACCGTTTGAAATCACACGATAAGAAAGATTTTGCTGAAATATATTTAAAAATTTTATTCGATGCGGATTTGGAAAACGAATTTGTTAGGTTATCAAAATAATAATTATGTAGAAAAATCAAGCAACGCTGTAAAAAATTTTGACACTCTAGCAGCCAGCTTGTAAAATTATTTCGACATCTATAGAAAGAACGATTTTACTGAAGTATCTAAAAATTTAGATAGAAAGAGATTTGAAAATATTGGACTATCAAAATAATTATGTAGGATACTCGAGCATTATGAGTATTGCGGTAAAAAATTTTAATATCAACAACTAAAATAATCAACTTGAATGTCCAATATAATTATATAATATAATAAAAAGGTTCAAAACTGTCATTTCTATCTAATCAAATTTTCATATAATTTTGCATTACATTCTTTTCGTATATATTGACGCAATCTTATTAATTTATTAAATATTTTTAGTAGCATCAAGAATTAAGGATGATATTCATAATGTCCATTTCTCTTCAAGATCGTCTTAAATAATGTCTTAAGATGCTAATACAGCTATCTGATTGTTCTTAATATCTTAAAACTTAAAACAGACTTAAATATAAGAATCGATTATGATTATCGACTTATGAATTTCTATTAAAGAAGATTCTGGTTGAGAACAAATAAAAGATGAGTATTACGCGTTTTATCTACGTGCTTGCACTTGAGTTCGCCAAAGTTCTTTAATATTTAATATGCCCGTAGTATAGTCGATACCATTCGAACGAATGTCTCTGCTTGGTTGGTTGGAAACCAGTAAGCAGGTTTAAAAATCATTACTATCTCTCTAAAGGATTCTACGAATGGCAGTTTGTCGAATCGTACGCGTCTCGGGAGAATCGGAATAGCGAATGTACGGGAGGGGGTGGATTTGCCGAGGACTGGGGAGGATGAGAGTGAAGGAGCTATTTCACGGAATGAAGATGTATGCGAAGAATCAGGAAGTCGCTGCTTGCCTTCCTGCAGCAGAAAAGCTAAAGCACTTTCGTCTTCGTGGCGAGCAATGCGGTGAACATTAGACACCCCGATGGACGAACCGAAGCGGCGTCAATGACGACAAAATTGCAGGTAGATTTATTTATTTCGTCTGTGTTGCGTTTCGTTCCTTCTTTTTTTCTTTCTTTCTCGATGGAGAATTGCAGGAAAATCGTGCGACGATAGTATGTATTAAAATGCAAACAGTGCTCCGTTCATATCTACGTATATTTAAAAGAATACCTATTGACTTTATAGAGATTGTGATTGGAGATGAAAAATGTACCTTTATGAAGTGACGATATGATTTTTCCAATTGTATTAAACAAAAGAGTGGAGAGATAATAATTATTAATTTTTGTGTATAACGAGTCAATGAGAATTACTTCGAATTCACGATACAATGTATTATATATTCTGTGAGTTATTTATGTTCCTCGATCATAAATTTTTAGATTTTAAGATTCAGTTCCATCTCTTTCCATACCATGACTTGATATAATTTGATTTATCAACGACATTCACAACTTTTCAATTGTATTAAGCAATAAAGAGGAGAGATTAAAAAAAAAAATTATTAATCTTTGTATAAAATAAGTTGGATCAATAGTTACTTAGAGAAATTCACGACACAATGTATATATAAATTCTGAGTTGTATGTTTCTCAATCATAAATTTTTAAGAAATTTCTTTCTTTCTTTCTATCGTGACATTATTTTTTAAACTATTGGTATTCATAATTTGATTTATTCCCACATTTATTCATAATTTGATTTATTCCCCATTCTTTGAATAAATTTATCGAATATACGAATTTCCGATAATAATACATAATTTATCGATCGATAAATTTGTATTTCAGTCTTTTCGATCACGTCCGAAAAAACTGAAAAGAATTTATTTGACATAATGATCGATCTGGCGACATAGTCGATTTCCTCTTTTCGATTTTGACATGATTATCGCAAAACGTTTACCATGCGGAATTCGCGAGAATCGTTTAGCACCGACGCGGCCGGCATTTCAGCAAAAACTGCACTACGTTGACCCAGATGCGCGTTCGGCGAACAGGGCTTCATTTTAAAGGCCGTAAAAAGCGCCCTTTTTGCGATCCGGTCGATCCCGCCATGTCCGCGGCGCGCGGAAAAACGCGCGGTATTGCGCGCGTTCGACTTTGATCGTTTGACACCATCGCCGGGACGATCCGGACGAGTACATCGGTCGTTCATCATCGGCGAAAGTTTGATAAAACTTCATCGTCGAGCAACTCCGAGAGTCGAAGAGCGTAATGAAGTGAAGCCGACGAGGTAGATAATGATTAATTTAATTATCTCTCTCATCCTCTCTTTTTTCTCTTTTCGACGCGGATTATAATTCCCCGGCGAAGCCTTCGCAAAAATTCCCCGATTGCCGCCGGTGACTCTACAATATCCAGTCGGATTACTTTCTGCCATTGATATCGAGAGCCATGAGCCGAGAATTATATGGCGGTGGGATTAAGATCTAATTTGAATAACTGCGTGTCTGGTAACTTTTATGAAGGCCCTATCGGCCCGACAGGAAGCAATTACGTATATTGGAATTGAGTGTGTATTAATTGAAGAAGTTCTACTCGACACGGACGAATTGGTTTGCAATTTCGCGACAACGAAAAACGCAAGTCTCACTAAGAATACCGCGCGAGAAATTGTCCACTATAAATTTTCCATTATTAAACCGATAGATCAATATGTTGGGAGGTTAAATGTACCGATAAGAAATTAAGAAGATGCAAATCTTCACTACATAATTTAGAAAATATTTGTAGCAAAAAGAAAAAATATAATATTAATATAATAAACATTCTCTTCTATATAGATCCAACAAGTTGTTACTTTTCACATACCTAAAGAAATTATAAATTATTTAAGATGCAATTTTATTTTTTTAAAGAATTTTTGTGTAATTATTTTCTACAACAACAATATAATTTGGAAAACAAAGTTTTTCTGAAAATGAGTTTAAAATGTTTTGAATTATTAAAATTTTGTATTAATTTTGAAATGCAATTTTAATGTAAATTTATGTTGCTTGCAAAACAGAACGGAAATATAAAGGAAAAACATATTTTAATGTATACATATTTATGTTTCTTTACAATCAATTATTACATCAAAATTGTATTTTAAAATTGTATTATAAAATTTTAATGATTCATAACATTTAAACATATTTTCTAGAAAACTTTATTTTTTGAGTTGTTCTAGCAAATGAGCGATATATTAAAATAGATTTTAATGAGGAATGTAAAAGATGTCTCGAGTATGTCGAGCAAACCCTTATTCAGTATCCTCTTCTTAAGCCTCGGAGACAAGAACCAAGAGCGATGGAAATGTGTTTTCGGTGGCGTGACACGAGTCGGAAGAGCAGGGATTAGAGGACTGGATTTCTGGATAGGGAGAGGCCTAAGCCAGTAAAATTAATTTAATTTCCTTGTCATTTTCATTTCACTCTTTACATTAATTAAGAGGAAAGAAAAGGTGAGTTCAACAGAAATTGAAGGAGATAGTACTGTAGAAAAACGAGTTTTCATTGTTTTTTACACATTCTCTTTTAATGTACCTTAATTTTATTACATTGTCAAGAGACGTGACGCTCTCGCGTTTTATGTCTCGCGAGACTAAAGAGCACAATTGTAGAGAAATATTAAATTGTAGTAAAACTGTGGTAAAATCCAAATGTAAGTTAATTTTTTTAACGTTATTGTTAATGTTTGGTAAAAGAATAAAAAGTTTATTACGAGGTACCTGTTCAAAATATTAAATTTTAAAAAATACATAAAATCACGTCTTTATTCATTCATTTTAATTCTATGTCCTTTAAATTTATTACATTTTTATTTTTTAAACGTTTGTCCATGTTATAAAATAATATATATCTTTTTACGATGATTCAATATACTGTGGTGTAGTAAATTCATTTTGCTGACGAAACATTTTGAAAAAATTTGCTGAATTTATGAACAGGATTATGGACGAAGAGAAGTTAATTTAAGTTGCAATTTTATTCAAGCGAATATAGCATATTTTGCGAATTTAAATGTGTTGGGTGTTTGTGGCTGAGAGAAAGCAAATGATGAATTGCCTGGAATTGTTTTATAAGGTATTTTTATGCGACTAACACCTTGATTCTTCCCCCAGACGACATTTTTTTTCTTTTTCGGTCACGGACTGTTTCTTTCAGTGTAATATTTCATTTATCTATGAATAAAGAACGACTTCATAGCGGGAGATAAATCTTCCAAACATGTATAATATAGACTTGTATAAGATAGATATAGATTATGAAAATTTTTCTCATTTTGAAATAGCAAAGAATAAGTAATTTTTGCACATTCTTTTTAGGAACGCAAAGATGCTTTTATAGGTACAATTTATTATGATAGATGTGCGAATAACATTTCCAAAGTTTTTGATTAATAATACTGTACTGAATTAATGCTGTACAAAATATTATATAATGATATAAATGACGCAACGTACAATAATATTTTTAAATGATGTCCGCGTAAACATCAATTTAGAAAATTTTACTTAAAAAAATTTATTAATTAGTTTTTTTGGTAGAATATTTCAATGTTTTAATAAATTTTACATATGTATGTAATGAGCTATTTTGTACAGACATATTTTATGTTGAAAGTAAATATTTAAAAAATTTTTTTACTCCTTTTTGAATTTCTTAATCATATCAAATGTTTTTTTCCTGCTTGATTTTCGATCCAATATAATTATAAAGTAATATACATATTTTAAATGGTGCATTTCATTATGATTAAAGAGAAGTTTCCTCAAATAAATCATCAAAATTTCTTTGAATTATCTTTGATTTTTAGATCTCAAAAAATATTCTGTAATATATTATGTATAATGATATCTATAAAATTAATAACAGATATCATTATACGTAATATTACACAACATTTTGTAGGATCGAAAAATCAGAATATTATTTCGAAAAGTATTATTTTGTATGTTATTTAAAATATATTATTTTATAATTTAAAATCAAGATATTTCTCCTATTCTTCTTGATCTTGTTTCCAAAATTAACAATACGATCTAATTTCCCTGCAGCTCATATTGGAAACAAACAATCGATAACTATATGAATCGATGCAAAATGTGATAATGATAAAATGATAAAAAAAGAAAATCGATCGTACATATAAATAATAACTCTTATATGATGTGTTTCGTTCTTGACTCTTGCGAACTCTGTAGCAAAGATAATTTAATTCTTCATAGACAAGACATTTTAGAAAATGCGTGTATACGTATTTCATATTATAATAAAATTCCTATTGTTGGAATAAGATAAAAAAAATTTATGTTGCACTGAGGGAAATAATATATAAGTATACACAGGGAATCCTTTAGGAAACGTGGATTATTTTATAATGTCTTATCTTTTTTTCCAATTTGTCATTTTTTCCATTTACATCAAATATTGTAAATATATATATTCTGATAATAAGAGCGTATGTCAAAAATTTTTAAATCTCACTCTTAAATTTAAGTTATAAATGAATTTTATCTATTTATATTTGATATTTGATTCACAAAAGTTTTACGTTTTATATTTTTTATCATCAAATACGACCTAAAAATTATTATTTTTTTCATTAAGAGAAATTGATTTTCAATTTACTCATAAATTCTTAGTCAAAAGAAAGCGATTTTAAAATAAACTATGAATTAAACTAGATGTTTTTCCGCAGCAGCAAAGACTGTAGCACCGTCATTCGCGAATGACGTGAAAAATACGTTTGGTTTTATTTTTCCTATAATAAACTTCTAAAATTTATAGTCATAAAACAGTTCATAAAACAGCTTTTCTCACATTTCTTATCGTTAACACTAATAAGTATCAAGGTTAGAAGCTTTACAGCTCGCTCTCTCTCTCTCTCTCTCTCTCTCTCTCTCTCTCTCTCTCTCTCTCTCTCTCTCTCTATGCATTCGATTCCAAAACGTCGCATATCTCAGCGTTTGATTGAAATACGATGGACAGCTTTTCGATCTCTTTGTTTCCTTCTGCTACAATGGTCCGCGTGTTTCGCGATGGCTGAATTACAGCCGCTGTTTTCTAACTGGATGAAACATTGGAGTTTATAAATAGCAACGCTTTTACGCTTTGATGTGAAATGTTACGTTAGAACCTTTATGTAACTATAGAGTCTTAAAAGAGAAAATTTTGCAAGTGTTATTCGTTAGTGTGTATTCGTTTTGATCAATCTATATTAATAAATAAATTGGTTATAAAGTAACTGTAAAAGTAATTATTAAATAAGTTATAAAAAAATGTAATCAAACTAAGTTACATTAAAAGGTAGGAAAAAAGGATCGAAGTTTAAAAAAGTAATTGTAACTGTAACTTTGTTACAAATAACGAACTTCCCAACCCCGGTATTAAACTGCAATACTCGGCATTCGACTATCGATGTACAATTTATATTTGCAGATTTTACAGCGAGCTACCAGTATCTTTATTTCCGAGTGGATTGAATTATATAAGACGTCGTCCTGATCTCTTTGGAGGTCGGATTCTTCACCAGCTAAATTATATATCTGCCATCGTGAACATAGACTCAGTAACGGGGAATACATCACGCAGCGTCTGAGGTAAGTAGGTAAATCTTTACAAGAAAGATAGATTTTAAGAGAGAAAGAGAGAAAGAAAGAAAAAGAGCTTCCTGCTCCTTCAGTTGGCAAAAATGAAGGGGAAGTTTGCTTAGATGGCGTTTATCATTCATTCTGTCTTCGCGCTCTTTCATCTATACAGTTCACCCACTTTTGCCAGCCTCCTCTATGATTGGATGAGCTGATTAATGGCGGGTATTTTTACCATTTCGGAGCAGCGATGGAGGAAAAAATTGTAAGAATACAAACTTGTGAGCGGAGAAGCTTAAATCAGGGATGGCATTCATCTTTTTCGCGCTAACACGATATCTGTAAGTCTTGATAATGATATACAAAAAAAATATTATTATAATATTGTGTAATGTATTGATATATTGTTAGATATTTTAGATATTTAGTTTTATGAAATAAAATAAGTTTATATGTTTTATTGCGTAACTTTCTAATCAAGTTGAGTTGCCGATTGATCTAAATTTTCTCTCTAAATCTAAATCAGTAGATAATCACTGATATCAGAGCCAAGTATGCCATTGATGATCAGTGAATGAAATGTGAGACCCCTAATCTAGTTAATCTTTATTATATGATCTAACTAATCTTATTTTTAGTGCATAAATTCAATGAATATGGTACTGAAAGATTGAAATTAACATGCAAATATCAGAATTTTAGTTATATAATGTGTAATTCAAACATTCTTCCTTTTTTAGTTGAACTTTACTGATTATCCAGTACCAAGTATGCACTGGATAATTAGTGACTCTATCCACTGATTCAGATTTAGAGAATTTAAAAGAAATCTTTAAGATTCTATTATTGTAGTAATTTTTTTATTTGTATTATTTTTATAATTAATACAAACTTTTATGAATTTGAACTGATACGATTGTGCAAAAATTTAAAGATTAATTCTCTCTAGAGCGAAATAAATATCTATGATGGACTGTAATGCATGGAATGACTGGAAAATAAAGAGATCATTATAAAATTGTATAATTTTGCTTGAGGAATTTGAGAATATGATCTTGTTATGAGCGAAGGATTTTAAGCGGGAGGAAAAAGAAAGGAGAGGCGGCAGCGCTCATTCGCAAGACCGAGGCCGAGTTGCGGCGTGCACGAAAATCGCTTGGGATTCGCGCTGTTTTATGGGACGTTGGAACGCTCGTTTCGCATTGTTTGTTCGCATAATAATTTACGTGCCAGGTTGCTTGTAGGATGACTGCCGGCACGAGGACTGGATGGCTGGTTGGCTGGCTGGCTGACGGCACGAATAAGAAATGCTCTATATACATCGCGCTGTATGAAATAGGAGCAGAGAAGATCAGAAATGAGAGGAGGAAGAGAGGACAAACACGCCGAGCGGAATGATGCGACAAGAGCGAGAGCGAAGAGAACATAAAAAATATGTGCGTTAACGTGGATCAGGGCCATTTCAAACCTAAATGCAACGGGAAATTCAGTGTATCCGGATGGTTACCTTGTAGGGATCTTGAAATGTAATCGTGTAAGTGATTTTCATATTGATTATAGCCGTAGTGTAAGATTCATGTGGATTTAATAAATGTTGGAAATATGGATTGTCTGGGAAATGACAGAAGGACGTTCTGCATTCAGACCTCTGGAACAACTTGAAACGCGGAGACTGAAAGGAGAAATAAAGCAATTTTATTTTTGCCTCATATGTGAGACGAATCTTTATTCTTTCGCGTGAGATTGTTTCCATTATCATTATTACGTTCGCTTCTTTCTTTCCTTATCTATATCTTTAGCTTTGCGGTTCATATTAATGGAGATTGAAATATTGTGAGACAATCTAAAAATTAATCCCGATTTAAAATATCATACAATATTACATTAAAATGATATATAATTAAGATTTTGTCAAGACAAATATTATAAAGACTTTATGATTTAATTTAAATTTATCATTTTAACACGAAAAGAACAATTTTGTTAAAGTGTATACAAATTTAGCTAAATATAGATTTAAAAATAATTTTGTTGGATCAAAATAATTAGAACGTTTAACTCTCAAACTATAGCAACTAGTCATTTAGTTTGGAAACGAGATTTTTAGACGATCGATTATACGATTAGCATTGTGAAGTAAATTGTAAATAAATAAAAAATCTTTAAATTTCGCTTTAATCGCCGTAAAGCGAAAATTCATTTGCATTCTGTATTTCAAACAGGATGCTTTAGAAGGATGTTTAGATAGTTGAGGGTTAAGTGTTAATGATAGTACTGCAACAAGTTCTAACAATTTTATATAATTATTTTATATAATTATTTTAATGTTCCAAGCAAAATTATTTTCATTTATATAGCTAAATTTTTAGATATTTCAATAAACCATTCTTTCTATTTATTAATGAGTTTCTAGCTTCTTTTAAATTCTTTTATATGAAATGTTTAAAATATATAAATTGTTAAAAATCAAAACAGAAAAAAGACTAAATCTAATTTTAGATTTAATTTTAAATATAAGGAAATATTCACTTCGAACTTAGGGATTCGAATTTGTGATGTGTACACGTCTGCACATTTCAGAGGAACTTCGGAGTAACGAAGTGGAATCTTAAGACGTTCAACATAGCTGGAAGGTTCCTTGCATTGTGCGCCAGTCGGACGGAAGGAAGATTTCACGACCTTGCAGCTTCATGCGTCCTTTTAACGTCGGATAGGCACTTGAGCTTTCATGACCTTGCGCGTCCGCATTGTCCGGTCTTTCAAGACGTGGCGTCTTTGGCGCAATTAATTGGAGCGGTTCGTGTAAGGGTGTGCGCTAGGACGTTAAGTAGAAGTCACGAAACGGCTGAATCACCTCCTGCGAGAAACTTGAAGCGGCTCTCGTCCGCGCGCCAAGACGAAGACAATGACGCGGAAAATAGGGTCTTTGTATGACGTTCTCAAAGGAGATTTACGTTGTGTCGAAGCAACGCGGGATATTAATCAAGATTATAAAGTTTGAGAGATTGTGATTAAAAAAAAATTATCCAACATCCGTTTTCCAAGCTGACTATCCATTCCCTCACCGTTACGCAGAATCGAACGTTCAGTATCGAGTCGATCGATATGGTAATCGAGGGCTAAATGCTTATCGCACGGTGCAGTCGATGATGGCTGGCTCTTCGATGAATTCGGAGATCAAAGCGATATCATCGCTTATCCCGCGGGAGATCGTGTTACTCGTCTCGTATTCGCTCTCGTGAAATCAAGCTCGCGCGAATCCGTGTATTCTCGTTAGAAGAATTGACGCTGGGACGGTCTTGTGTGTTATCGCTGTAATTTCCATATAGCACATGTGCTTTCTGGGATATACATATCCCCTTGTGGAGAGTAATGCATTCCATTTGTGTATCGTTACAGTGTGCGGTTGGCTCAAGTATTTCTCCGCTCATTGATGCTTAGAAACGAGTATATATCGAAAGAAATGTACACTCCAGGACGAGACGTACAGGCGCGTGCAACTCTGTCTTGAATAAAAGATCGTTTTAAGAATCAGCGCGTAAAGTCGCGCAGAGCCGCACTGAGCTGCACGAAGCGGCGGGCAGAATCGAAACCGCGGCAGCAAAAATCGCGTATCGGATGCTGCTTAATTCATGGCAACTCCCGGGATCCCGCGGGATAGATGGGCAAAAAGAGAGCAGAGAGTGATAAAGTACGTTTCGAGGTATATGTACTCTCCTGTCTCCCTGCGGCTTTAACGTACGTGTACATTCCATGCGCGTGTGTGCACGCCTCTTTCTCTCTTCCTTCGATCGATTTTTTGTCGACTACCTCGCATTTAGTTCACGATATTTTGCCGAATACTGGAGAAAGATCTCGAGGATCGAGAAGCACTTGAGTGAGCATGTTGGACGAATTAAAGTTTAAAAGGCTGCCATCGTCGCGACCTATGGATCCGAGAAGAAGCCGGCTTGAAAGTTTTAGCTTGGCTTTGTCACCGCTTAACCCTGGATGAGTAATGCGGGGCATAATGGTGCTCGCGATAAGCAACTCATTTTAGAAGCTTCCGTGACGCTGAATCGACAACATTAATCTTCCATCACTATTCCATCATTTCGTCAAGGATCTCTCGTCGCGCGGTGAAGGAACAACAATTCTCTGATAAAACGTTGAATCTTTATTTTAATCATATTTTTATCGACGTTATCGATAAATTTGTTAGCACTGTCAATCATTGAAAAATAATTGTTCCATTTGCACTTATGGTGAAATATAAATAACAATTTCGTCAAAGCGAAAATAATCGATAGAATTGAATTTTTACGATAAACGGTACGTGTCATATTTGAAATAACTTCGTTTATATCTTTGAGAATTCTTTCCGATTGTCATAAATATCGAACGTCACGCTTTGAAAGCTGCTCTCGTTTTCGTGGCAAGCAATATCAAAGTGAATAAGTCGTTCGAAAAAATCGAGAAAAATATTGTTTATGATTAGATAGGATATCAAACGAATTTAGAGTCTATAATTTCGCTACAAATCAATATCATCGATAACATTATTGATGAACTAATAAAATACGTCTATAATATATGAATATCAAGTAAAAATTACGGAATCAAAATTGAAGTCAACACTAAGACGAGAAAAAGAGATAAAATGTCTCGTTTCAAAAGATGAATAAAGACAGTATACTATCGAATTAAAATTTTATTTTTAAAGTTTTAGGAGACTGCATTATTTTTCAATTTGTAATTTAATATTTTCGTCAAGAAAAATTTGACGTAGGGTCGAAAAAGAATTTATAACTGAAACTATTACATAGATGATAAAGTCTGTATTTTATAGCCTTCTCGTGTCTTCTAAGCGATACTATTTTTCTAGACGGGCGCGCGTTGTGAGGAATAACGATGGAGCACTCACCGCATGCGCCCTTGTGCTTCATCCTGATATTCTTTCTGTTTTGGCAGCTGGCCTGCCGCAGGTGACAATGGTTCGTGTAGGTCACGTCGTCGGAGCCGCAGACGGGATCGGAAGTCAAAGGACAATCCGTAGAGCACTGACAAAGACCTTTGCCGTTTTCGGAAACGATGCACGTCGCGCCCCAGGCGCAGTAGATCTTCTCGCAGGGTTCTGAAATGAGGAAGAAAGCACGTTCTTTTAATTTTCAACTCGCCAAGGATATGTTCAACGATTCAAAGAGTTTCAAGCCAGCTCAATCGATGACCAATTGTTCTCGAACTCTGTATTACGCTAATTTATTTATAACTATTATTCCGTTACTGATTTGTTGCAGACTCTGACTGCTCTGTCGCTGATAATACATGTTTGAGAACAATTGTTTTAGATTAATTTCCAGAGATAGTTTATAGAGAGTTCCTCAGTTAAAATGTAGTATGATAGAATAGTTAAGCGGAAATTTAGTTTACAGTTTAATTGTCAATATATTTAATACAAAATTAATAAATGGTAAAAATTAATAAATGGTAGTAGATAATCGGCAGATATTTTGTAAGCAAAATATTCTATATTATTTTACCTTTTTCTGCGATATACCTAGCATTCCGCTTATAATTAATATGTTTTGATATATTAAATCTATTTGAAATATTAAATCTTATACAACACAAATTATTTCAGCAATATTGCAACGTTCCAACAATATTACAGAAATATTACAAATATTACAGCAATGCTACTGCAAGCTTTTATGCTGTATGGAACTTTTAACATGATAAGACTTTGAAATGATGTATTTGTTACAAATTACGATGCTATGATGCGGTGCCTAAAAAAGGCCATTCTAATTCCTTCATATTCTCTGCACAAAAGTCTCTGCACAAAAGATGAAGATAAATGATATTGTTATGGTAATCAGTCTACTTTTCATTCCCGGTTAAAAATGATTCGTGCCCTTAATTCCTCGGAGTTGCACCATTTAATGGACTTCCCGAAGTGTTTCGCGGCTCAAAGTTAACAATATACAACAACTTTCATACAATAGTCGCCTTTGAATAAATTTCAAGCGATAGTTGATACTATTACTTCATATTGTTCCGCGTCTTTATTAATTTCAGTTAAATACCGATCTCTTTCTGTCATTCGAGTTGCGAGGAAAGCGCAAAAACTGAGAACAATTGTCAAATTCGTCTGTAAGAAACGATCGTGAGTGAGAGGAATAAAATCTCAGCTGATGAAGAGTTTTATGATTGGACGTTTTTTGTTTGTTATCGCGATTGCTTCGCGTGTATATAGATGCGCATGTCTGTTACTCGTACGAGTTCCAAGCGTTGTGTAGTCAGTTTTACCCTAACAGCAAAAGTTCGCATTTTGTCTCCCAGCAGAGTCGTCACGAACCAACCGTCCAATGGGAAAACGCCAATTACGGCGGAATTACTCGGCAAAAATAATTAGCCGCAGGTCTCGAGGGAATGAATTCCTCCGCTTCCTTGTTTCCTCTTCTCACATCTTGAATCCCGAACAACAGATCATTCTAACAATAATGCAGCAACATTGCAACATTTCAGCTATATTACAAACGTTATAGCAATATCGCAAACTTTTGCCTTATTACTCTCTAAATCTGAATCAGTGGATAATCACTGATATCAGCCAAGTATGCCACTGATAATCAGTGAAATATGAGATCCCTAATCTAGCTAATCTTTATTATATGATCTAACTAATCTTATTTTAGTGCTTAAATTCAATGAATACGGTATTGAAATTAATGTGCAAATGTCAGTATTTTAGTTATATAATGTTCAAACATTCATTTTTTCTTTTTTAGTTCAACTTTAGTTGATTATCAGCGCTAAAGAACTGCCAGTGGATAATTAGTGACTATTCACTGATTCAGATTTAGATATCAAAGGAATATTGAAAAATAGAAAAAATATTGTAACAAAATGCTAATCCAATCTCTTGAGTTAGCATTTTTTTACCTTTTTCTATGTATATCAAAATGTAAATCAATCCATTTCTGTGATTAGTTTCAAAACGAACATCATCCATATTAATGTTTACATTTAGTAAATAATAAACTAAATTGGAGTCTCTCAAATATAATATATATATATTTTTAGTTAAACTGTTTAACTCTACTGTTTTAGTTTTAAATTAACAATATATTGGATAGGAAGTGATCTATTTTTTAAATTTTTTAGAGTGAATATCATTTCAAAGAATTTAGAGAATATGATAAATGATAAAAAATAAGCCAAATTGGGTATAATTTGATATTATAAATTTAATACAGGAAAGATTTTCGTTCGCTACAATTTTTTGTTTTGTTTCTTCTCGATCATTAATATACATATAATGGCATTTAATCGTTTTCTTTAGTAGTATCAGAAAAGCTACACCGAAGGAAAAAGAGCATTGTATTAAATTCGGTTCATCGTCCAAACTCGTTTAGAATCTTTCTTTTTTAACCGCGTCCTTCTCCGGCGTTCTCTTCGACTCGTGTAAGCGCAATCAATTTCACCGGAAAAGTTCTCTCGGAGAAGATGGACCCGCACGGAGAAATCCCGACGGATAATCCGTGCGGCGTGGTCATTAATATAGAGGACGAGTTGATCCCCGACAAAAAAATCGTCGAACTCACCGAACGCGCCACCCGTTCGATAGTTCCCTTTGCGATGGCCGCTCAGAACGGGAAGACGGCTTTCTTCCGCATTGTACTTTTCCATTTTTCCACCTTCTCACGTGAAACCGTCGCCGAATGACATCGTCTGTGTGTCACGATCGAAAGAAAGCGATAAAGAGCCATTTTTCTCGACAGCTCGACCCGATTTTTCTTGCTACCGCTGCACCGTTTAAGATGGACGTGGCTGCATGAACCGTTCCTGCTTTTGCACGAACCACTGACGATCCGCGAATTTCCTCGCAGGAAATCGTCTCTCATTAGAGTTCCTTTTTACTATTTGTGCATTCCGTTCAAGAGAACTTCCTTCAAGACGAAAAGTATTTGATGATCCGAGTTGTAACGTGTTTTACTCATTTTCTTTTCGAGACTAAAGCTTTGAACTCCACTCATTTTAATAAGAATTTTATGTGGAATTAAGATCCATAATATAAACTGTGATGATTAATCGTGCAAGATATTTAAACATAGTTAACAATAACAAAATTCTAATTCCAGATTACAGCTAAAGAAAACGAAAAAGATTTTAAAAGAAGCTGTGTGTGTAATCGTGGGCGATGTAAATATATTATATTATGAAACTGTGAGGTTACAGCTCGACTATTTATTACAAATGATATTTATCTCAATTAACTTCAAAGATTATCAAAATAACTATTTCGAGATAAACATGAGTTGAATATTATTCTTCATCAAACAATGCCGTCTCAAAAATATTGAGAATGGAGCAATTAAATTTTTAACTGAAAAATTGGGTGGAGCATCAAGAGTTTAGGCCAAAATCCATAATTTTATTCCATCTTCTTTTACATTAAATTTATTTATTAATATTTGAATTTATTAATTAGTATTAAAATTTATTTGCTTCATACAATATATTTGAAAAATTGCATTTTACATATTTAATAAAATTGTACTGTTGAACTTTTTGTAAGAGCTTTTTTATAATTTGCTAATGATTGTGTATATTAGCAAATACTTTTTGCTTTCTCTTAGCATTTTGTGAAAATATACAATAAAATGTTAATGTATTAATATACATTTTATTTATAAAATGAATCGATAACATGATATTATCGCAGAAAAATAGCAAAGTTTTGTTTTCTCTACAGTTCCACAGAGAACGAATCCACAGAGTTGTTTTTAATGGATACCATACATCGCGGAGCGAAATTTTCAACTTTACTGACTTCGCATTTTTACAACTGCTTGTTTCGAACGGACTGAAGCGCGTTTTGCAGTTGTAACACAACTGACTCTTGATGCATTTTGAACGAAATTATATCCGGCCCGATGACGCCGCCGCTTCCGTCGACTATTGTTTACAGCGAACCATGCCGTTCACTGTGTAGCTTTGGCGTGATTTTTGGCGGTCGGCGACAACGCCATTTATACGATCTCTCGCTCCGAGGGTTGGGAACGTTATAAACAAAACCGAGAGGGCGCGGGACCGGATATGACACAGGACACGGTTATTTTCCCGCAATGTGGAAAATGTGACGGGTTTGCTATTCGCGACTTGGACGGGTTAGCTTCGCACGAATTTTCAATAAAAATATCTTCCGATCCGTTTGCATTCGAATTCCGAATTTCATGAATTTTCAAAAATTTCTAGCGCGGAATAGCGTGATTGAATTTTCGCATGCATTACGAAGATTTCACAGCTACATTTAAGAAAAGGAGTTTATTTAAATGCAATTTGATTAGAGGATACAAATATGACAAATAGTTTTATTAGTTTTGATTAGTATTCATGATTATTTCAGTATTTACTTTGCCAAATATTTGTAATAGTTTGATCCGTTTCTTAATGATTTATTATATGTATTTTATCTGAGAAGATGTACAAATAAATCAAATATTAAAAATTTTAACACCTATATTGTGAATATACTAATTACATATAGCAAGATATTTTATAGAAAAATATTGAAGTTTGAATATTTCATGAGCAACAATACCATTTTGCAAATCAATTCACCTATATATATAAACATTGCGGATATTTTTTTTTATACATGCATCAATAAGATCTAATATTCTACCGATTAGATTGGCATGTTTGTTCGTGTTCAACGGTTTGTATTGAAGCGGAATTTTCCACCAAATTTATCCACAACGAGGAACAATCAACGATCAATATTTATTTTACTGTGCTCAGCTAATTACGATATTCAGAGGATGCCGTTTACGGCAATAGAGAAAATTTAAATGCAAAATAAATATAAATAAACCATATGAAGTTTGAAGTCGATTTTTGTTGTATTTTAAAACAATGATTTAATTTAATGTTTGATATGAAATATTGAAGAATCATCATTGATTACTGAATTTCTCTTTTTCTTTCTCTCTCGCATATAATATTATCTTTTTAATAAAATAAAAGATATTATTTTTGTAAATTTTGTACGTTATTGTATTTTTTTCCTTTTTGTATGTTTTTTCAAATAAAATAAGAGATATTATTATCATTATTTTTGTAGACTTTATATATTATTTATATATTATTGTATTCTTTTTTGTATATTTTTTCTGTTTTACATTTCTTGTTTGCTTATTTTTTCTTGAAGGAATTACACTAGAACAGCATTAAATGCTTTTATTTCTCTCTCTCTCTCTCTCTCTCTCTCTCTCTCTCTCTCTCTCTCTCTCTCTT
>NW_017259586.1:174190-182619 GCF_001594045.1 Atta colombica
TCTCATGTATAATATCATTTTTGAATAAAATGAGAGATACAAAAAATCATATGCGGATGTAAATAACTTATATATTTATCTAAAAAAGAAAGAAAAATATAAAAAATTTAAGTTCAGATTCATTTGCGCAAAAAACTATTTTGTCAGAAATCATTTCGCTCAATCTAAATCGACATTCATTGCACAAATCTGTACATAGATCTGCATACGATTCATCAAGAGATAATTTTTCGTTGGTCGTAATGCGAAAAAATTCTCGTGTCCATCACGAGTAATTGATCGTATTGGTCCATCGGGAATTCAGTCATTTAGAAAGACATCGGTAGTAAATACGTATGATACGTATAAATTCCGCAAATAAAAAGCGTTGTAAATTTACAGCTTTTTATGGTGTAAAAACCATGAATCAATTTGATCTGATTAGAATGTCAAATGTGAATTTTAAATATTTACTTAATTATTTATATCTATGTTATATATATATATATATCAGTCAAAAACTATTACAAAGAAAAATTTACGATTTCTGTATATGTCAATTTGTCTTTTCAATTGTTATTTGTAAAGTAACATAAAATCATTAAATATTGTTTTTAAAAAAATAATTTCCACTTTCAGACATATAATTTTATCATGTCTTATAAAATTTACATCTCTTTATCACGTGAAAGCGTTTACAATTTGATAACATCGACATGTTTTAACATAGTAAATGTCCCAAATAAAGATATTCAAGTTAGTATGACTACGGATAACCATAGATGTCAGTATAACACTACATTCGTGGTGTATAATTATTCCGCACGCGAACATTCGTACCATATATAATATATATATTTACTAATGTCAGTTTCGTCTATTATTTACATCCTTTTCAGCTAAAACATAAAATATTTATCATAATTCTCGAATATTTTGTATTTGTCTTATCTCTTTAGATTTGTCAATTACGTAACAATATTTTGAAACTCTTTATTAAATCTTGTAAATTATTCAGTATACATGAAAAACAATAAAAAATTCGATAAAATCAAACCGAGATAATAATCTTTGGCTTCAAAATTATTAATAGTATTGAAAGAATTATATAATAATTATTTAGGCATTATAGAGTGCATCTAAATCTTTAATTTGAAATTTTTTGTTTAATTTTGTTGGTCTATTCAGTTAAGTTCATTTGACTTAAAATATTACAATATTTATCTTCTTACTTAAAAATATTTTACTTGAAAATTTTTTCTCTGTTATATTTTTGTTGATTTTATCCGTTAATGTAATATTTTTTTTTCTGAAAAAAATTATCTTCTAGAACTTTTTAATCATATCGTCCCAAATGATATGATCGTACAGTAAATTTGAACAGAAATAAATATTTGAATTTTTTAAAGTCTGAAGTACGTATTACCTTGGATGTTTAAATCTTCAATTCTATCGTTAATGAAAAATCTTTGATTTTAAATTATTTTGTTCTGCATTATGTGATATTGTATTCCCGTAAGCAATATATTTATATCACGTGACAACATAAAGAAGACATCTCTGTTTTTTTTAGTCAATTAATGCGGAATGATGTGGGAAGAACCGTGAGAAGGAAGTCAGCTCGCGCGTCACGTCATCGCCTCCGGAGGATAAAATGCCAGTTGTGAGTAATTAATCCTGGTCATGCTAGTGTTCTCAGCGGGAACGACGAAGATGGATCAGAGGTAGATGAAGGGAGGCCTTAATAGCGGTGCGACTAGAACTCTTTTCCGCAAATGCGCCAAAAACGTCTGTCCGTTCCTCTCGCTAGCGATATGAACACATTGCGAACGTCACGACATCTGGCCGCATCCTGTGATTAATGTCTCGCTTCATTTACTGCGCGATTGGATCGTCGGTATAATTAATTAACCGCCTCGCCGTACTGTTCACTCCCTCGTTCTCTGAGCTAGGTACAATAATATGAACGCTGCGCGTAAACAAAACGGGGGCTCTTATCGTCTTATTGGGTCGACGTGGCTCGGCTTATCAGCGTCATGTTATATCGGTGCCATGATTAATTTCGTTGGCGCGAATCTGATCCGCTCGCGGTGCGATTAATTAGCCGCGCACATCGAGACACGAAGTCTTAAAGTGCGTCCATATTGTACTTGTGAAAAAGTTTGATGAGAAGCTCGTGTTTAGATTCTTAAGGTTCAGTTTAATAATTATGTGAACATATCTTTAATCTTTTATCTGCAATCTGAGATCTTTTTTGGCACAAGGGAAATTTCTTCAAAATAAAAGAGGGGAAGAGAGAGAGAGAGAGAGAGAGAGAGAGAGAGAGAGAGAGAGAGAGTCCGAGTCCTTCTCCTAAAATAATCGAGAAAATTGTTTTGTAATAGAAAAGTAACTCTGAATTTTGCCATATTTTTTAAAAGTTGGAACAAACTTAGACTGGACAAAATAGAATCCAGATTGGAGACGGAATAAAAATATAATTACAGCTGAAGAATTAATACACACGCGAGATGTATTTCTATGTAAAACGCGATAATGCTTTTGCTACATGTATGAAAATAAGAATGGAAATAAAATGATAGCCTATCTATATTGCGTAAATACTGAATTTTTTAAATCTTTTCACAGCATATTTATTTGTCTATGCAAGCACATTTAATGGAAAGCTGCAAACAAGTTCGTTCGCGTTGTAATCTATTTTCACAAACCACACATTGCTTTTAATAACGCAATCTAATTCACGATAGTAGAATATTACCGTAATCGAGTTGTCAGTATATAAGAGAATATTTCGTTAATGCAAAATTTATTTTAAAGGATTTAAACTCTGAGAGAGAAAGAGAGAGATGAAAAGGTCTACAGAAAATAACGTGAGCAGCGGTGAGAGAGAAGTCTGCGTGTTAACCTCTATTAAAATTTATCTCTCATGCAAGCTCTAAAATGTATTTTCTTCTTTCATACTTTTTCGCAGCTCCATATTTTCAATGCATCGCGTATTTTTCGCACACCAGCGCAACCACGACTTACGCGTTCGGCTCGCTCGACCGCCGTCGACTTCCTCAAGCTTATCGCCGTCGCGAGATCTGGCTTCTTCTGGCCGTAGATATCCCAGAAAATGTGGTTAGCTCCTTTCTTGCCTCATACACCGACGCAATCGCCCTGGCGCGCATCGTATTTCACCCAGTTCATAACAGTAGAGCGCGAAATAACACCCCGCCACGTTACGGTAAGCAGGTCCGCGTGTGAAGTAGTTACCCGTAGTCAAGTTTGCCGTCGGATCCGCAGTAGTAAGGGTCAACAGCCCGAACGCGCACCTAACACTTCGAGTCTAATCTGCGCGAGAAATCGTGGCATTCATTGTCACGGTTTATTTACATCGATCGGCTACGACCAGTCGAAACGAAAACCTTAGATGTAAATTTCGCTCTTTCTTTGCGCCGTGGAACATTACTTTCAGTATTCAGCAAAACCTTCGAATTGCTCCAATTAATTATTATTAAAAATTGCTTAAAAATATAGATATATTTAAAAGATATATCTAAAATGTCCAGAAAATTTTTCCTTCTTTGAAGTTCACTTTAGTTATGTCATATATAATAAACAATTGTTTAAAAAAAAAAATATATATATAAATATAAGAAAAAACCTAGAAGTAGTTACAGCATTCAAACAGTACAACTTGAAAATATTCTATTAATTAAGATGATATTTTGAAGTAAAATAAAAAAATTGATTTATTACAAATCTTTGTAACTAATATTACTTGAATAATATTACTTGAATAATCATTCACCATTGCTGCTGTCTGTTTATATATGTTATACTATATATTATGTCATTGTATGTCGTGCAGTCTATTGATGTAACGATAATAACATACTCCTTTTAATTTTGTGTCATCATACAGTCATACGTAATTCATGATTACCAACTACGAGCAACTGTGATGCTTATTGACATGTTATTTACAATAATGTGTGTACATCAAACATGGTGTTATGTTGTCCGGATTGTAGCAGTCAGAATAAAATCACAAATTTCACTGACAATAGTAATCTGTCTGTTTGGAGAATTCGTCAAAATGCAGAATGCAGATAAAAGCGCGAGTATTGAAAGGTTAATAATTATTTGCTCATTATTCAGCGCGCTTTTATGTGAAAACCTAATAAGAGGATGCGTAGTTTGTGCAAAACAAGGGAAAGTTATTTCGTGAACCAAAAATTTTCTATTCAATCAGCATTACATTTTACCAATCTTTAGCACAAAATAAATCATATAAACTTTAAAGCGATTACAATACATGCTATTGCAGTCACTTGCTAGTAATTGTAAATCATTTCAATCTCATCATTTAAATTATTTTTTTTAAATTCTTTGCAACATTTCAACTCTTCATTTCCATATTTTTTTTAACTATACTTGTTTTTTAAGTAATTTGTCAATAACAAAATATATTTATTAAAAAGAGAATCATATTATTACAATAAATATATTAACAGCAATTAACTGTCACAAAGATTTAATGAAATTCACAATCTATAACATACGACAGAAACGAAAGCGATTTAATTGTTTCATTGTTTAATACATAGGATTATTTATTATACGCGGATTATTTGTTATACGGAAAGAACGGTTTTGTCGAAGTGTAGTAAAGTCTGAATAGTTAGCTAGAAATAGGTTTAAAAATAATTTTGTTTGTATTGTAAATAATTATAGAGAGGATGCTTCTCATTGATAAAATGTTAAAACATTTTGAAGCATTGTTATCAATGTTTAAGCATTTTATATAATTATTTTGAGGGTTCAATAAAACTATTTTCTTTTCCGTACCTAACTAAATTTTTAGATACTCAGCAAAATCGTTCTTTCTGTGTAGAATTATTCATTTCTGGGTGTTTTTCTTCCAATAAAACTTTTTATTGACTGACGCTCGTATTAAATCCCTAATGCCAAAACAACTTGTAGAATTGCGATCGGTCGGAAATACCCGCGAAAACGAGCTTATTCGGCAATCGACGTCCTTAACTTTAACTATTATCTGTACGATACGGCCACCTCGAACACAACCGTTTACAATCACTTTAACCGTGGTTATATTCGTGTATTCCTATCCGGAAGTGGGTAGTCGCATCGCGATAAGGAAAGAAGAGATAATGCGACGGAAGAATACTTTCCGAGACATCCTTTAAGCAGAGATTTCGACGTTTGATTAGCTTTCGATGACAATCGCAATTGAATGAGAATGTTCACGCTATTGTAGTCGTTCCCAGTAATTGTAAATCATTTCAATCTCATCATTAACTCCTCTATTTTTTAAGTTCTTTACAGAATTTTGACCCTTCATTCCCATACTTCTTTCTTATTTACTATGCCATACTGTGACAATTTCTTTTCTCTAATATATTTTTATCTAAATATTAATTAATTTCAATATATAAAGAAAAAGTATATTTGTTTTAATCATTATTTATAATGATAGATTTTTTAATTATAAGAAGATAATATTCACAAAAATGTACGCACGTAAATTTTTCATTTGGGTCAATTTGATCCATGTGTACTAGGATTAAGATTTTTTTTGACATCATTATTAAATTGACAATCAATTTAATTTGTAATATTACTGTTTCAGTATTATAGAACTGTTCAAAATGGATTCCAATCAGAAAATTATTTCACAACTTGAATTGTATTAAAAAAGTGATATTATATGAGACTACCAAGATGTTTGGAATTATTCAAGAGATTTTATTATACTAGACTGCTGAAGATGAATTAAGCCGAAACGTTCGATATTTGTTATATATATCTACTGAGAAATATGTTGATATAATCGCTCCAATTATTGCGAATTTAGGTTCTTAATTGCCCGTTTTTTCATTTATTATTTAATTCCGTTTTTCCTAGAAAATACAATAGAATCTAGGAAATTATTGAACAATTCCGTTGGAATCCATTCTGAATAATTCCATAATCGTTTCAGTTTGTGGTTGCGTTTGAAATTCGACTATAATCAGTACATAGTACTGATATAATTAAGTACATAGTACTTATATAATTAAAAGACGTATTTAAAATTTACATTGAAATATTATTAGATCCAGTCTCAACCATATTTGGCGCTGTATATTGATACTTTACTTATTTGATGTATTTATACAGTAGTTTAGCGAAACTTATCCATTTTTTTTTTAATAATCAGACATCGATTTTAACAACCCGATATATCGAGAGAATTGTCGTTTGTTCTTTTCAGATACTTGCGACTTTTAAGATATCCTGCATATACAGGTGACGCATTTAATATATCCAACAAATACCTGGCGCTATCGATGCGCAATAAAATATCCGCCGTCGCGAAATATTGAAAGTCGTGCCGCATGTAAAGCGACGGGAGAGAGGTTGTATCAAATAATACGGCGAATTTCTCTCAGAACGGTTTCATTTTAAACGATGACTCGTCGCCCGTCCGGATTTGGAATTTCGGATTTTCCGATGGAAAAAGCGACGGGACGAAAGACGAAGAAAGAAGAGAAGCGAGACGTGGACGACGGTCATCGACATGGAAAGAAAAGCGACGCTTCCCTTTGCGACTTTCGTTTGCGAAACAGGTCCGAGACGTTCCCCGGGGGAAAGGCAGCTGGACGAACGTTATTAATACTTTTCGTGTGTGATCCGTCAACAAGTTCCCTCAACGTCGAGTAACAAAAAGCTCAGGGGGGAGTTCTGTGAAAAGGCAGGTCAGTCACGGTGGCGCGTTATCGAGGGGGATATAAATGTGCAAGTCTATCGATTTCATGTCCGACTTCTCGCGGGGCGCGTTGTCAAACGAAGCGAGTTGCTTCGTAAGCAGAATGAAGGCTCGGCCGTCTCCGCGACCTGTGAAGGGCCGCTGTAAATTACATTTTGACATCATGACGCGGGTATATTGGGACGCGTCAAGTGAGATGCGATGTTACGAAATTGGAAGCTGCCAGAAAAGGTCGATAGTCTGCTATTAAAACGTGAAGCTTCGTTTAATTAGCCCCTTAATTGGGCGCTTCTTTCATGATATAACCCGAGCATTTTGTAGTTTTTAAGGGAACAAAGATTCGTGGACAATGAGTATATTTATCTATAATATGTCTAACATGTTGAATAACTTCAATTAAATGATCGAGATTAATCGTTTAGCATTTTGACGAAAATGATTTTAAAATTCACTGATCAGAAATCAATTGAATCAATAGAGAATATTCTTCCTCAATCTCCAATTTGTTATCTCTATTAAGAAATATTAGGTGTGAGAAAAAATTCGTGACGTTTTTTCCGTTAAATGTAACTATTATAATCTAATATTATATTACTTATATTATATTACTTATATTAATATTATATATCGTTGATGAAAAAAAGCTAAATACGATGTATGAACCATAGATTTGAATAACAAGTGAAAGTAATTGTGGTTCATAAGCTTAGATTAATGCATTAAATTATTGAATTGACATGTATGTTGCATAATTATATGTATATAATACATTTAAAATCAAAATGTAATAGAGTGAGCATTTATATTATGTTAATCATATTATTTATGTTAATCATAAAAATGTTGTATTTCTATACTATTATTAAATACCTTATAGTCTTTTTTTTTGCATAGCTTTGCCACGCGCCTTTAGTAAAAAAATGTATAGAGTTATACTTCTAATTAAAACTACGAAAATAGTTTGCGTGCTTGTGTAAAAGTGCCGGTATTTGCCATTTAATTAATGTTAGAGTTGTGAAATTTAATCATACATTCTTTTGTCGAAACTATGCTTCTATCTATATTTTGATAATTACATGCAAAGTGAATGTTTCTATGTGTTTCCAATATTTTTCCTTATTTTTCTCGTAAATAAAATATCCGATTGAGAACGAAGAGAATATCGCTTGGACATGAATGAAAAATAATGTCGAAAACTTATAAGCGGCAATATAAGATAATGGCTATTTTCTGTTCCGTTAAATATCGAGACTTTTGATCAGTAAAATCTATTTAATTGATTGCATAAATCAATGGAAAGCACAGTATAGTACAGAATAAACAAGTATGCAAGTAAATAAATGCGCGAGGTATCGTAGCGTTTAATTACCACGAAACGAGCCATCTGCTATCATTAATAATTAATTAATTGTCATCATTATATGCAAACGATTAATTGATAATTGCCGGAATAATTTATGTACACGCCACTAATTAGTCTACTCTGCATGCTGTTCATTCCAACTGTCGATAATGCAACTACAATTGTCATTATTATGAAATAACGCCAAGTTATAATAAGTTAATTACATATACTTGCCCTATTCATTTACTTTGCTTAATTTAACATTTCATGCGAGATTAATTTCCCTCTTTATTCATAGATCTATCCTATTTAAAACATGGAATATATATATATATATATATATATATATAT
>NW_017259586.1:182719-197408 GCF_001594045.1 Atta colombica
TGTTTTTCATAATAAAGAATAAATTCATAATGAAGCGTTATATTTAATTCATTAAATTTAAAGAACCATAAATTTATAATCATTAAATACAAATTTGCAACTTATGTTACATACTGCTATGTGCACTACAAATTATAATTCAAAATAGTGAAAGATAAAAGAAAGTGATATAATTAGTAGCACGAAGAATAAGTTTTAAAGACATAATACAAAAAATTATAAAAAATAATTGCGCAATTAAAATCATAAATTCTTATTCATTATGTAAGTTGAACGGTCATTATACTTATTATTCAATCGCCGTAGAAATAAACGCTATAAAACTTACAATAAAGTATATAAAAAACTTCTAAGCATTCAAATTAACCATATCATGATCACATAAATTATGTATAAGATGTTTTTAAATAAGTGAGGAAAATTTTAGATAATTCTTTGTTGAAAATTAAAGATTTTCACATAAAATTTCATATTAATTTCTAAGGAATTATATTCCTTCAAAGAAGTAAAAATTAAGATTATATATTTTTTTAAATTTTCGACAAGTTAGAAAAATGAAATTTAGTGGATTTTCCACTAATAAAAAAAATATTTATTAATATTAAAAAAAATAAAAACTTAATTTTCATGTCCTTTAAAGAAGCGTAATTCTTTAAGGAGAGATATAGATGTAAATGTTTATAAAAACATTCCCTTTCAAATTTCAACACAGAATTTCTTAAAATATTTTGTACTTATTTAGAAACATTCTATATGGTTTCTACCCTGCTTTTGTTGATGTAATCGATTCATTCTGGCCGGTTGTCCTCTCTGTGAGTCAAAGTGAAGAAGACATATAATTATGCGATCACTTAACTCCCGAATGAGGAATGGATTGATAGTCAGTACGAGCAGTGCGGTTGCGGGAATGAGAGGAGAATATAACTCAATCAATGGCAATCGAATGTTCAAGTTGTCTGAATATACAGTCACGAAGGGTTTGCGGTACCGAGTAAATAAGCGATCACGTGCGAGAGTGGGTCCATATCCTTTTATTTGTCCCGACAGAGAAAAAGCTTACCAACTACTAATTATCCCTTCTGACTTTTCGCCCTCCGCAACCCCTCGCTTAACTTAGATCCTAATTTCAGTATCTTCTCGATTCGTCGGTCTCCTTTCCATCTCAAAGAGCTTGAGTTCATTAATCAAATAACGTTCAATGAAAAAATTTGCATCACTGAGAGCAAATTTCGAATGTAATGGCCGACTTTTTTCTCATATCCTAAATTCCTGGAATGTTTTGATGTGACTATTTTTGATTTTACGACACGAATATTCGAAAAAAAAATTCCAACTTTTTAAAAATTTAAAAAACCTGATAATAAAGGGCAGGTTCTATCAGAATTAAATAAAATTCCTGAATTTACTTCTTTGATTCGCAATTCGAAAATTTATGAGTCAATTGTTTAATAATTTCTTTTATCAATATTTGTTAATCAGAGAAAAATAAAACAATGTTGGAACAAAGGAATGTTTGACCATTCTATAGATTTATTTAGCTCGTTAAAAATATATGAACCGATAGATAAATTATCTACTTTTTAAGGACATAATTTTATGCTATGATATTACTCTCTTGTCCACGCTATCATAAAGTTATATCGATTCACGACTGGGCGGAGTTTAATGTCAGTGTTATGAGTACGTAGTACAAATCTTCTGTTTTACGGCCGATATGGCTGACGGGAATAAATGAGGATTTCAAACGAAGGAAAGATTTAACGATAGCGCAGCAAGAAGAGAACAGTCGTATCAGAAATCTGAACGTCAGCATTCCTTCGCTACTTTGCTTTTTTTCACAATGTGTACGTTAAAACGATAAAAAGAAAGTACAGAGCAGCAGAGAAAGAGAATGAGAAAGCAATAAAGAGAATTATCGACCGAATTGCAAAAATAAATTTGTGTTATCTAAAAACCGTCTGTTACTAATCTATTTTTTATAAACTTAGTTAGTCAAATGTTAAATAAATGCCGGTTGACTGCAACTACAAATTCTTTAGCAAATTTATTAATAGATTTGAACAACTATGTGCCTGGCATAGTTCTATATTTAGTAATAGATATCTAGTAATAGATTTCACACACTCTCGTTCGAATATACCGGATATATCATACAAATCCATCGGATTAGTTGGCAACGGTGATGCTACGACGCTAATCTACGTGCACCAGGTTGTCTAGTTTGACCCGGCTGTCGCTATCCATGTGACACGTCATGATACGACGACGCTTCGGTCCAATCTGGTATTACGCGATACGGAAGGATCGTTATAGGAACTTGGTGGTGCGACTAATTACCAATTCGATCAATTCTGAAGTCGAGTTGTAAAGAGACATCTTACGCCTGATAAACCCTTACTGTTTCCGATTCAGAATATTATATGCAAATATAAGGAAAAAGATCTGTCTGTGATATTTGTAAAGAATGTTAATTCATTACAGAACAACAAAAATAAAATTCTCAATTGCGATTAGAATCAATAAAATTGATGATGTATCACATTAATGTTTAAATAGTAGATGATTTAAAGATACGCAAATTGGTAAGTGGGATATTCAGAAAGCAAAATGTTAAATTTCATAGTTTACATTTTTTACAAGTATATTATAAATTAAATTTATTTATATTCTTATAGATAGAGGATTGAAAAAATAATGAATTGTAATATTCTAGTTATTTGAGCAATACTTTTTACTTTCCTTTTACGAGAAACAAGGTTTTAAAAAAAATTTATAAAATGCTGTGGCTATTCTACTTATCCACTTAAAGATTAAATAGCAACGAATAGTATCAGAATAAAGTATGTTTTGTACATTTATAAAATTTCATCGATGGCAGATTTCGACAATGACTTGTGGAATAAAACAAAGGATATCGCTCATGAAACTAGCACTAGATTGAGTAGGTAATGCCGCATTCGCCATCGATGAGCGAGCTTAAAGTGTTAACGCGTTTCAAAAGAGAATAGGGAAGCTAAAAACAGCCTCAGGCAGTTAAACTGATGAATCGCACAAAAATCACAAGCCCGCGAGAATCGACACGTGGAAGCCTTCAAGCAGGCGATCCATTCGGTCATCGAGCTTCTCACCCTCGAAACGATGATGGTTAGGTCAAGCCTTCGTGGATTAGGATAGGTCAGCTCAGGTCGATCGCGTACGTCAGCCTGCGTTTTATGGCGGCATGATATGGTGGCGGTTCGCTTGCGTGGAGGGTGCGAGCAATTTAACCGCAACTCTCTCACCCTCTGCAATTAATGCTAATTCTACGTACGCGGCTTTATGGTTAATTGTCGAGCGACTTTCTTCGTCCTCTAAATTGCTCCGTTTAACCGTTTCGTCGTTTCTGAACCGCGCGTGTTTCGCATTCACCGACGACTATTTCTGTAACTTAAACGGACTTTTATACTTTTTCAAACAAAAAATACTAAATTGTGTATCTGATTATAAGAAAAAAAATTTATGAAAATTTTATCGCATTCTATTAAACTCACTGTTTTCACGATTACATGAAGAAATGATTCTTTCGTGAATCTTACATAACTTATAACTTAAGATAATAAATTGTAAGTATTTAAAATATATATAATAAAATAAAAGCAAAAAAAAAAATACGAAACAAAGCTACTCCGTTATGCATTATTTAGAAGTTTCGATTGTCGTGAAGTAGATTATCTCTCAGAGAAAAATTATGTCGTTTTTCATCCTGCTTGTCGTATTTGAAATGCACGCGAAGATATAATAAGAGTGTTACAAAAAGCGGTAAGAAACGAGAACGATGAAAGCTTTCCAATCATAGCCAAGAAGCCCCGGGAAACAAGAAACGTCACAACACCGTGAACTTTCGGCTCGCTTTATTTCCGACGAGAAAAATGTTTCCGCGTCCACGATGCGCGCTTCTCACGAAGAAAAGGAGCAATTTATTTCGATATTTCAAGCTTCTCTTGCTTTGATCCATTCTCAGGAAATGGAACTTTCGCAAAAGTAGTTGCGCACTTAATTTGGCTGTGCTGCTTGCGAGTGAAACCTTGACTCTTTTAAATTGTAAGTGTCACTATTTCGTCTATTTCTTGTCATTTATATATTTCATTATCATTAGAAGAATTTTAATCCGTTTTATATTTGATAATTTATAGGACTTTTATTATAACTTTTAATTTTTGATTTTTTTGTTAGATTTTAAATTAGATTTTATTTTATCCTATTTTTGACCTTTTGATTCTTTTTCATTTTTATTATTTATTATTTGATACTCACTATACTCTAAATTTCTTAAAGTGAAATCTCACTCCAAGAGAGTGAAAATATAGTCATTTTTACAAAAAAGGAAAAATATTTAACTTTTTGAAAGAGTAATAATTTTCATTTTTTTTAGAAAGAAATATCACTCCTTTTTTGGAAAAGATTTCACTTCAAGAAATTTAGAATATAGAAGAGAGTCGAGCTTAAATTGATTAAAGAACTCTCGTTTAAGGAGATCATTAATTTTGAGAGTTATATACTGGTATGTCTCGATAATAGAAAATGAACGATATCGTGTATGTTTGATTGGAACGCGGTAAGAAAAGTAGTCGATGTCAACGCGTGGCCGGACCAGCAGCTTGCTGAGAATTATAACCCGGGACGCCTAATTAATTAGCCTGTCTAGGATACCCATCCGTGGATTATGTAATGGCTGACAGCCGACGGGATACTGTAATTACTCCACTCGGGAATATCCAATTGAACCTAACTCGCTAATAATCGACATGACAGCATTAACAGGGCGTGAAACATTAATATGACGTACTAGTTTATAACGACTTCGCCAACAAGTGAGAGGTTTTCTAAAACATTTCGTCATAGATCAAATTGTTCAAAGCATATATTTGCATATTAAATCAATCATAGATGTTAAGAAGTGTAAAAACGGTTAATGGAGATCGATGTTATAATAATATCTCTTTTAACTGTTTGGAACTGATATCAAAATTTGTAATACAGTTATGCTGAGTATGTAAGATTATGTAATATATGATATTTAGTTTATATCAATTAAAAGGCACTAATTAATTTCAAGGAATCAAAGTGACATAACTCGTATAAAAAAAAGAAAAATATTAAATAAATTTTGATAAGAATAAAGTTATAATAATAAAGCGGACTAAAAAAAATTAAATTTTAATAAATCATTTGTTTGAATTAAATATTTACTAAATACGAAGATAATGTTCATTTTTGCATGCATAAGAATTATTATATTTAATTATTTCTTTTTATAGAGTAAATATTTATTTACTATAAGTAAATGTTTAGTTAACATTTATTCAAATAAATATTTATTAAAATTTAGAATTTTTTTCGACGGAGATATAACATGAAAAAATTAAATCGTGACATTTTTGACAAGGAAATTTATTATTGAGTGGATTCACACAAATAAACTTTGTCAACTTCAAAAGGTTAATGCACATATTAACTTCTCGTCTAAATATATAGAATACAAATTTTCTTGTTTTTTAGTAACTTAAAATGATAATAAATTAAAAATAAAAATTGTATAATGTTGTTTTTTTCCATTTCTATTAGTATAACAAACATCGAGAGAGTACGCTTGACTCGATTAATACGTTAAATAGCCTCAGTTATTACCTGATTGCGAAAGCTGTTAATTGGTACGTAGCAATCGTCATGAAACGTCAAACGATCAAACAAAACGCACGGGCGCGCATACGCGCGTTCGCATAGAAGATTCGCCAAAATTGAGTCGAGGCATTGAGCTGGAATTCATATTGCGATATATATGCAAGAGAAGTGCATCAACCACGAAATTGTACGGCCGTAGTTGCACCTCAACCTCTCCCCCTTTCTCTTTCTCACTCTGTCTCCCTCCCTCAGCCCTCTCTTTCTCTTCTGTTCTCTCGCTATTTTCCCCCATTTCTCTCGCAGCCATAGAATTTATAAAGGATCGTGTACATGGAAGAGCGGGAAACGTGACGACCACTCGCGAATTCGGGAACGCCATCAGCAGCTAGACAGCAACCACTAATTAGGTTGTTTCCACTTAATTTGCCATGGTAATTAAGCGTCTCGTTCACCTTCGCACATCCCTAAATCCACGACGATAACGAAAACCAGGTACTTTATTATGTACCTTATTGTGTCCTAGAATATCATCGAAGCACATACATTGTACGATTTCAGCTTTTCTATTATAACTCATTTCTCATTTCTCTTCCCATTTCTGTTACTCGCAATTTTCAATTTTTTTTTTTCATTTTTTTCTTACACTACTGTTTATAAATTGTTACAATCTTAGGATGTTATTCCTCTTTTCCAATTTTTTTCCTGCTCCTTTCAGTAAATTCATGTATAGTCAAATGTTACAAAGTTATTACAATGTCAAATTAATAATCGTCTTCATTAATATTGATTTGTCACATCGTTATGCCAGTAGAATATTTTATTTTCTTATCGTTGTATATGAAATTATAATATATTTCAAATAATTTTTTCATCATAAAATATGCTATTTTTTGAACTATTTATTTTTTTATGTATATCATTCGTTCTGACAAAGTGACACTCTTTTTTTCACACGTTCGGAATAATAAATTTATATTAAAAAATACTGAAAATTAAAAAAAAATTAATTATTTATATTTCATATTATTTATGTGTAAAAATTGCAAACGAGTGCAAATACAGCGAAACACACGTGTGAAAAGTTTTGAGCGGAAGCTACAATACTTCACCGATTCGAAAATCGCATTAGAGAGATAGTTGCGATCGAAGTTGCAGCTACTTGGGCTTGCATCGAGAGCGCGTTTACGTGTTCTCGAGGGAAAAGAAGGTTTTCGCGAAGAGCGACGATGGTCCGTGACCTGTTCTGAATCCCATCTATTTTTCAGAGAAAACCTGTGTACTCAGAGCGAGCGCTCGTCTCGTTCTTCATCGTTATTTCGGTTGTATTATAGGCGGCGGATTTGACATACCGTGAAATTTTAACGAAGTCTAACTTATAATTCGTATATCCTGCCAGCGAAATTTCACGAAAATGGATAGGATAACTGCCGGCACATGGCGGAGGCGGAGATTTCTATTTCAACTCCCAACCGCGCGCACGACATATGTGCTCATTCCGACGATGATGTATTTATTTCGCTCATTGTTGCCGTGACCGTCACATTTCTAATTGCGTCCCTCCCTTATGACCTTACCTATACAGATATATTTTAAACATCAGACGTCACACGAAGCGACAATTCTATTTTAAGAATACGATATTGCGCTTGGAATAGTAGCAACTTTCAAATTATTTAAAGATTATTCATGTACATTCGCGCGTGTTTCGGTGATACTGATCAATATTTCATATCTGACGTGAATTATTGTTTATTCATCTATATTTGGCATTAATATGTATTATGTAAAAGCTTTAAACCGCGGATGTTACAGCGCGTTACTTTACTTAATTTTTAATGATAAAGTCTGATACGTGTATACAGTTATTACAAAATATATTCTTTTCATTCGTTCTGTTCATAAATAAAAATCACAATCACTCTAATTTTTTAATGTCGCAAAAGTAAATTTTTTAAACAAATATAGCACAGAAAAATACGCAAATAATAATTTAATTACTCTATGCAAGTAATAATTATTTATTTCAAATATTTCAAAAATTCATATATCCGCAAAAGCTTATCAGAAGCATTCAAAATATATTCTGAATCCTAGTAAGTTTGATACTTCAATCAAGTTTATTAAATTAAAATAAATTCGATTTGCTTGTGAATGAAAAGTTCGTTTCAATTTTATGATATTCTTCAAAAGAAAATAAATTCTTGTTTTGAATACATAATAATGAGTTTTTCTAAATTTTGTAATAAGTATATTTTAAGATTATTAACAAGAAAATTATTCTTCATTAAGATAACCGTTACTTAAAAGAAAGAAAATAAATTACTTTTCTTAGCAATAGATTGATATTTTTCGTTTTAAAATAAAAAGAAAACAAGTTATCTTTAAATAATAGCGCGCGTATATATAATTTATGTGTACTGGTTAGAATTCTAATTTCATATGGATTCAAATGAGCGAGAGCTGAGAATAAAGCTTGCTCCAATAAAGAGTCATAAAGTTTCACTCTTTACAACTTACGTGCCCTGAAAAAATATGCTACAAAAGAGCGATTTAACGAGCACTACGATCTATCATAAAAATCCGTCGATATAACGAACATGTACCTACACAAGCAATCGTTATTGCTAATTGAAATGTTTCTTTAGCAGGCTAGCAAACTCAATTCTTTACGTCGTTACCGCTGTTGATCACGATAAAAAGCAATCGACCTCAAATCTGACAAATTATAAAGTTTAAATCTAATTTGGAGCTAATCGCGTCTACTGTAGTAAGCATTATTTATACGGTAATATATAAAATAAAAAGGGGCATTGTAAATGAAAAGAAATGTACTGCCATGCGATTTTTCTTTCTTCTCTCCAATTACTTTTCTCGACGTCGAAATTCGACCCTCGCGCAGAGGGTCGCAAGGAAGGGCGCGACAGGGGATGGATACTGTTGCTACCACCCATCTCATTTAGGAAGGGTTGCCATGAGCTTGAAACGAGTCAGAAAGGAAGTTCGACCGGGTGCGTAACAGGACGTTTAAGTATCCATTATCCTATCTGTTAGATCGCGACCGCGAACATAAAAAACTCGTGTCTCACTTACGTTTAAGCTAATGGCCCACATCGTTCCGCGGTCGAATAAGAGCAGTTGCCGCGTATAAATAAACATGATGAAGAGTCGAGGGTGAGAAGGGAAATCGAGCATTCCCTCTGGCATTAATGAAATATTCCTACAAGCGCCGCGTTCACTGAAGCATTATTCCAAAGACCGGCTCTCTTGCAGGACTATCCGGGAATATCCAACGTCCAGGAAAATTCACGTGATTCTCCAATAACGTTAAAAGCACGAGACTCACATTCGGTCGGTCGGTTGGTCGAGAGCTCTTTGCCAACACTGAGCTGTTTTATTGAACAACGTCTTGGAAATTACATGAGGACAAGTTCAGTGAACGCGGCCGTCGCGCTTGCGAGACATTTAATCGATGCGACTTCTCGCGATGTATTCTCAATCTTGTAATGCTGAAATCAGCGTAATTCCTCCATTCGACTTGCTCTCACTGCATGTATAGTTCTAACAGATGATCAATTTTTTATCAGAATCATTATACACTGAATGTTCATAATGATAAATTATACTCAATTTCAATTATTTTTAATAATTTCTAAGTTACTATTGCTCCTATTCAATGTGTCGTTAATTTAATTAAAATAATATAGTTAAATTTAACTAAAAAAATGTAAATTGACTGAAATTTATTTATCAAATGTACGTTAATATGGATGTTGTTTATTTTGAAACTAACTACAGAAATGGATTGATATCCTCTTTATACATGGGAATTAAAAATAATAGAACATTATTTAACTCAAGGAATTGGATTACCATTTGCTTCTTTAATATTTAACAGGGTGATATACGGAAAGAACAATTTTGCAGAAGTATAATAAATTTATAAAGTATAATAAATTTAGATACAAAATTGAAAATAATTTTGTCAATTTTGAATCATCAAAATAATAAAATAATAAATTATATAGAAAGCTTAAACGTGGATGAGACAAAATGTTTTTAGTAATCAATTTAAATGTTTCACATAATTATTATGATGATAACTATTTTCAAATCTGTATCTAGTTAAATTTTTAATTTTTTCTGTAAAGTCAGTGAATCGTTATTAATCTTAAAATCCTTTACGGATTTTGCACATGACACGTTGCGATAATAAGAGGTTCTTTAGTTTTTCGATTACTATTCCTTCTCTATTCTTTTCTTATCTTAAGACGGTTTTTCTTATTTCTTTTCCGTCTTTTTTCATTTTTCTTTCCACTTAGCCTTCCTTTTTCTGTCTGCGAATTAGTCACTACTCTTTTAAATTACGCGTCTCCATCCACCTCCATTTATCCGTTCTATAATCTTATCTTAGCTCATCTTTCTTTGTAGTCACGGTAAAACATCGCATAAAAGGTAGCAGGAGATTCTTCTCTTACTTATTATTACGACCGCAATAAGCTCTTCTGAATCCGATTTGCGGCTCTACGGGATTATTAAGCGGCAGAGTTGTCGGGACGCGAATCAATTTTGCGCCTCTCAAAGATTAATCGTGCGCTACTTTGCAGCTCCCGGCAAATCAGTTAAACCTGCAAAATCTTCTTCAATCGAGAGACGCATCTACATACATTCGCATACAATTGCAAATATTTTCAACAATAATGTCAGCGAAAGAAAGAGACTGCAGATCTTTTTGATTTACGAATGTTTCGCTTTTGTTTTCATAAATATTACTCTTTCATTTCAATTTAATCCATTTATTTAGTGATGGTTATCCGAATATTTTACGTCTATCACTTCGTTGAAAAGCAAAGCGAATGTACGGATTTCACAAACATCGCGCGAAACCGCGACATAGAATGGGAATTGAAACGCATCGCGATCGCGATCGAATACAAGACCGCGGATGGTACGAAGACAATAGCTCGAGGGAAAATGGATCGTGAGGGACGTGACGGTGGGGAGGGAAAATAGAACGCGGCGCGGCGGGGATGCGAATGCACATCTCCACCGAGAAGTCACGTACTTTATAAAACGCAGCCGTTACACCGGTGTCGGAGACAGGAAAATGTCCGCGTGCACATTGGTGTGAAGAAGGGGAACAGACTGGCCGGAACATATGCTTCCCTTTGCAATATAGCGGGGAGGGAACGTCTCCGACCGATAAACCCCCACAGAAATGAGCTTTTTTCGCCCATTTCTCTCTCCATGCGACCGCCATCGCTCCTTTGCAATTTTCGATCTGCCTTCTTTTCTCTCTTCTTTCTTTCTCTCTCTCTCTCTCTCTCTCTCTCTCTCTCTCTCTCTTCTCCTTTATATCTCTTTACGTGAAAGCCGATTTTTCTGTTCTAACTTGTAACTGTAGTGACAAACGACCTCTCCAATAGACAGTGTAGATAAATGAGGCAAAATCTGGAATGACTGAACCACACTGAAAAATCAGAGAGAAGACGCGTCTATTTTCTTTTCTCCTCTAAAGATGCGAGAGTAGGTATATTTTGTTCATATTTCATATAATCAAATATTATACTTGTAACGTATGCAAAGAAATAAATTCCCATTTAACTCTAATTACAGTAACATTAATGTTATAATTTCATACTTAATAATATAAATGTAATGTAACACATGCGTTATATAAGAGTTGTTGTTGAGTGGAAAATTATTACATTCATGTTATATTACTTTAATTAATGTTTACTGAGTATTATATCTCTTGCATATTCGCATATTAATGATATAATAAACAGCACATTAATTGTTAATTGTTATTTTGCATATCACATATTTGAATGCTTAGAAATATTAAATTTATTCCATCTATGTATTGTATATATTACAATATATATTATGGTATATATTATGTCCATCACTTTTTCTTCCTGTTTTTTTCCCTTTTGTCTTTCTTATCAAATTCGCTTGATATCCGATTTTTATTGTTTTATTTATTTATTATTACTACTGTTTTATACAAATAGTGACAAAAATCATCTGCATTTGTTGATTTTTTTATAAAGTTCTTATTTTAGCAAAAAAATGAATTAACCTTTTATTTATTTTTATAAGGAAATATCTTTGTTAGAGTCTAATCAGAGTTAATTGCAAAAAAAATTTTATCTTCTTATTCTTCTATCTTCTTATTCTTCTCTCTCTCTCTCTCTCTCTCTCTCTCTCTCTCTCTCTCTCTCTCTCTCTCTCTTTCTACTAACTTTTAATATCACAATGTTAGTTATTGGAAACAGATCTCGAGTTTTATGCCAGAATATTCTATTAATAATCTCTTCGTTAAAAAAATAACGATACTTCGATTATAAGAAGTTTGTGTGACGGAAGTACTCTGATGAAATATTTTTAAGTTGCGATCTAATAGCCTCAATTACAAAAGTAATTCAAACCTCACATTACATGCTAAATCCGATGGAGCCCGTTCGTTCAGCTGTGCTTCTCGAAGAACAGATTTCATTCCGTTCCATTCCGTTTCGAATCGACCTGTCACATGGAGTCGGTGCGACCTGTGGAGTTCTATAGACACGACGCGCTGGCGGTTATATTTTAACGAGGACGTCACGTAGCCCCAGCTGAAAGACACGAAGAGATGCCGCGTTCGGTGTTCCGCCCAGAATTTCCCTCCCACCTGCTTTTCTCTCGGCTGCCAGTCACGCGAAATCTTCGTGTGTATATCTTCCGGCGAGATCACTACCGCTTTTATATATTCAACGTTATTTTCGCGAATACCAGCTCTCTGTCTCTCTTTCTTTCTCTCTCTCTTTCTTTCTATTTTTTCCCTAAATACAGAATAAATTTTTCATATTGTCGTTTTGATAGCACGCCAATCAATCTTAAATCACAACTTTTTAACATATTCAACAATTGTCACATCATATAAAAGAATTTCTTGAGTGTGAACTCGATTGTGTTTTATTTTTTTCCCTCCATCTGCAATTATATTTTTTCTCTCTATCTACTCCAGGTTTTTTTACTGTTCTGAACATTTAAAAAATATATATTTATTTTCGAGAAATTGAAAGTAAAATTTTGTTTGTACCAAAAAAGTCTCAGATTTTAGATGGAGGATATATCGAATAATTTGAATTATTATAGAATATTATTATATAATTATTATAGAAACATAGAATGCTTATTCTCTCTTTTATCACGATATTAAAAGCCAAATGAGGGAAAATGGAAAGATGCGATAGTCAAAACTGTATAACGAAAAAAATTATAAGAAAAAGATCAAAAAAGATCAAGAGAAAATAAAAATTTTTAATGACAAAATTTATGTATATGTAATGAGACTTTATATCATTCCATTTCGTGCGTACAAAGAAATACATCTCTATCTCTCGCTTCACCGTTACTTTTGCACAGGCGAAGACTTCAGCTTTTATATAGCATGTTATTTTTCTGTTATATGAGCGTACATGAAGAGTGACATACTGCAGTGTTTACGAGCGCCGTTTGGAAGCACAAAATATACATGGAGCTCTCAAAATTTGCGAGTGATGTCCTTATATAAACTTATACCGGATAGTATAGCGATAAGAATGCGAAGATGTGTGTGATGAATTTGAAATAAAGGATTTATCGCGCTCTTGAAATCTCAGGCGAGGAAGTTTACATAGAAATGCAAAATATTATAGTTGACATGATTTCTCATTATATATAATATGAAGTAAGATTATATAACTAATTTACGTGGAAATTGCTATATAAAATTTTATCACAAACTCTTGTAAGAATAAATATCTTGAAAAACAAATCAGATAAACATATTGATCAAAATCCATTCAGTTAATATCTAATTAAATTGGTAGCCAGATGTAATTTTCATCAGCAACATTAACATAATTATTTAACTAGCACACAGGAGAGAAGCTCCCAGTTTAATCAGGACAGTCATTTTCGTATTTGCTATTCGTAGATATGTGATTCATAATTTCGTTTTTCAATTCGATAAAAAAGAAATATCATGATTCTTTTCTTTTCATTTCTTTCGATATTCAGATTTTAAAATCATGATAGACATATCGACAGTATATGAATTTTTTCCACAATGAATTTTTTTTGCTTGAGACATCTCCTTCCGTCAGAATAATTTTTATTCGCGGTATAAAGCAACAATATATGTACAAAAATAATTTATTTTACTACTATATGACAGAAATAGACAGGATGCTTTATCTTAATCATAATTCAAAATAAGAAAGAATGATGGATAGAGTTAACTTTTTCAATACTTGTGATATACATATGATTCATCAATTTTCAACTATTTTTTGAAAAACATAATTTTAGTCTTATTTCTTACTTCATATTTAATAATAAAGCTAAGTTAAGGATTTAAAGAAAATACCAATTATATAAAGTACAATCATTACAAAAAATTACAGTATCAAAAGCAGCAGAACTTCATTAATTAATTATCAATATTGACTATTAAGTTTTTAAATTTAATAGTCAATATTCATTGTAATCAATAATAATTGTAAATATCGCGAAAGTATATTTTCAAAGGATATCAATATGGACTTCAAAAGATGTCAAGATGACTCTTCTTGTTGCAATAAGTAACTGACTTGCTTGTTTTCATGAATTAAATATATGTTATTTATTCTGTCGTATTTTCTTTTTAGAAATATGTAATTGTAATCAATAATATATTAGGTGAAAAACTTTATAATTTATTTACAATGAAATGTACATATAACAATGTTATTAAGCATTATTAAAAAAATTAAAATTTCTGTTGTTTAAACATGACTTGAAATATTATATATACATATATATATATATATATATATATATACGTAACAACATAAGTAGGGTATCTATATGGTGTTTTAATAGAGATGAGTGACGACGCTTAATTAGTATTAGCTTAAAAGATACCTCGTACTGCCCATATACGAGTGCGTTAACCATAACCACTGACAATAAACGTCCTGAGGAATTTAGTTGTCAGAGATAAAGGATGCTAATGGCGCAAGCG
>NW_017259586.1:197508-204774 GCF_001594045.1 Atta colombica
CAACGTACTACGCTTTACAATTGTAATTTTAAGTACTTATATATGAAAGATTTAATTAGTACTATTGTAATAAAATTATAACGAGAAATAATATTGTCGCAAAATTTCAATGTATTGTTAAAAATTATTTGCTTTTACAATATATGTATATAAAAATAATTTTATTAATAATTTTATCTCTGTTTTTATTTTTAATGCTTTAGGCGTATTAAATTTTAGATAATATCAATTTAAAAGCACCAAATATTTTTTGTATTCGTTTTCTATTTAGTTTGGAACATTCATATGCAAATATTTGTACGAAAATGGAAAATCTAAAAAAGATACATATTGTCCGCATAATATTTATCCGTAACGTAAAATTCTTTGTATTTATATAAAACAATTTTAAATAGCGTTTTATTATTAAAAAACTTTTTTTTCATGTTAAATAAAAAAATATAATTTTATACGATTTTCCTTCCATATATACGCGTTGCATGTATTATTTTAAAAGGATATATTATAATTAATAAATGTATGTTCTAAAGTTTGTTACTTTGTTAAGTATTTAAATTAAACAAAGACAAGAAAAGAAGAAAAAGAAGGCATTGTTGTTCGTTTATGATGGTACAAAGTAATTGTGCCGCATCTCGATCAGACCAATTATTTTCAAGAAAAAAAGTGAAAAGTCAAAGAGAAGAAATAGATAGCTACCATGGGGAAAAAACGAACGGCGAACGTATTACTGACCAATTATTCCTTGTGATAAATTAGAATATTTAAAAGCGATCTAATTATAATAATATAAAATTTGTAACAAACATATTTTTAAAATCATATTGGTATGCCTCTTCTTAGTTATTACCAGGATTGGGTAGTAATTAGTTAAAACGTTAAAAGTTAAAAAAAAAGTTAAAAAGTTAATAACTTTTAACTTAACTTAGTTAATTTTAAATGACTTAAATTTTAATTTAATTATTTTTAAACGTTAACTTTTTAACTTTTTTTAAAAAAAATTTTTTTATCTCTTTTAAATATCTTAGAAAAATAAGATTAATGACGTATATTCGTAATCTGTTCATATTTTAAGATCATCTTAAGTAATTTCTTAAGATACTAATACAGATACAATCACTCTCTGATTGGTTTATGCGGATATGCCTTATGCCATAAGCCTTAGTTCGGATCTACAATAGGTGTTTTATGCTTTAAGTCATAAGAGATTGACCAATTACAATCAAATATTCTTCTCGCATTCGATTGTAATTAGTCAATTTCTTATGGCTTAAGACTTATTAAAAAGTAATCACTGATCTTGTCTAATCACTGACTTTTCTATGCTGGTTATTTTTTTAAAGTTATATAACTTATATAGTTATAACATTATGTGTTATATCACATATGAATAAAAAAATTAAAAATTTAATTTACTTAATAATCTATATTGTAGTTATTTAATCTCATTTAAAAAAAAATTATGATCTAAAAAATAGTTTTTTTCAAAATTAACTTTTTTTTAAATTTAAATTAATTCAATATTGACTTAACTTACGTTAAGTTAATTTTTTATTCCTTCAACTTTTAACTTAACTTTATTAATTTTGTAAAGCTATTAACTTTATTCAGTTAAAAACAAACATTAATTTATCCTGGTTATTATAGATATCTTGACGTATTTCTTTATTATATAAAAATTAACTTTGAATATATTATAAAGTTTTATATAATATAATGTTAGATAAAGATTTGTTATATATATTTGAAGTGATATAAATATGAATTAAATATACAGGAAGTTCTCAGATTAAATTTACTATTGAATTTCAAATATGAATTTAGAACAAACAAAATTTTCCTCTGAAAGTTATTCGCAAACTTCGTTTAAGATATATTGATTTCTTAAGATACAGAATTATAGAAATAAATAATATCGAAATAACGAAAAAACGCAAAGCTTAATAGAGGCATGCAGAATCCAGTTACTTTAACATAAAATATTTTCGATACAAATATAAATATATATATATATTTTTTTTTTGCAAAAAACAATATCTTCAATATTTGAAAATATTCTACTGTTTTATTATATATCTTTCTAATTCGTGTAATATTATAATTATTCTTATAAATTAATAATATTAAATATCGACTATTCGCGTAATATATTGTTTCTCTCGCAAGAACTTGACATTACCAGGAACTGTAATAAGATTAACACGTACGTAGTAATATTACCGATAATCTGAAAAGAAAAAACGAATAAATAACATATATATATATATTTAATTCATGAAAACAAGCAGTCAGTTACTTACTGCAACGAGAAGAGTCGCATCCATATTGACACCCTTTGCTGAAAATATACTTTCGCGATGCAATATTTGCAAAGAAAACAGTTGCAACTGCAATATTAGAGCACAGAATTAAATATTAAATTGAATAACTATGACTTAATATATAAACGATATTAAGTAGACTTAATATATTAGGTGTAGTAAAAAGAAATCCATTATTTTTCCATTCAATTTCATGCAAAAATAATGGATTTCTTTTTATTACACCTAATACAAACAAATTGCATTAGTACGCAAAAATTTTTATACACTGAGAAGAAAAGTTGCTGCTTCAAAAAAATATTAATTGATTCAACTAACCGCAGCAAGGTTGTCATCATAGGTTGTCAAGTAAATATTTGTTAATTTTAATAAATATTTAATAATCCAAACAAATCATGAAAAAAATGACGGCTCTCATGACCAGAAGTCAGCCTTAAATACATTTTTTGGTTGTAAGAACTGTAGTAAGATTATGATAATTATAAAATTAATACGTCTTAACAGCTGTTACAATATATCCCTCTTATGATTATCATAATCAAATATATTAATGGGCAAAAATTATCGTTATTTCCAGATTGTGACTACCATAGCGTTTTGTCTGTGATAATATGTTTTAAATTACAAGATTAACCTAAATGTTAACCTAAATGTTAACCTAAATATATAAATACTCAAATTAAATAATCATTACGAATTAAACGCATTTAGTCAAGTTAACAACTTTTTTTCTCAGTATATAAATTAAATTACATTACCTCGTTTTTCACGTTTTCATCATTAATGCTGTTAAATACAATATGAATAGTGGTGCCGATTTTAAGAGCTTGATTCTTGCCAGTCTCGCAGGCCCATATAATCGAGGCCATTTTTAAAAATTGATATATTATAGATATCAGGAAATACCAGAACCAAAAATCTTTATACATTTTGCTTATAAAGTCTTCATCATCATTGCGTAATGTAGAAATGCACCACTCCGTGATGTAGAAATATAGATTGAAAGTAACTTCGCAAATAGTTAAGATTATCGAACAGAGAAGCTGCAAACTGAAGGTCAAATTCAACATCTGCACTGTGTTGCTAATCATTAGATACTGCTTTTCCAGAGCTTTGAGTTCCATCAGTAGGAATGGATTTCCTTGATGTATCCAGTTAAATATATATGGCATATCCATTATGGGTTCACGAAAATTCGCAAGATTATCGTTGATTTTCTTAAAACAAGCTTTTAATATACAAACACAATTCATGTATAGCATATCCATTTGAAATACCACTAAACTGACGTATATTGTATATAACTGGAATTTAAGATCAAAGTTCAGCTTGTAGTAACACATCATTATTATCGTGAAAAAGGAAAAAAAACTAAAGATATCTTTCGTGTGGATCAGTTTGGACAATTTCTTATATGTCTTCGAAGGCAGTTTTGAAGAAATATCCATTATTGTTTGCAGCAATCGCATTCGTGAACTAATCAAAACGTGCGTGATGATTGTTATAAAACTACTAAATAAATAGTAGCAATTACTGTGAAGAGTTCCGGGTACGTTTGAAATATACTTCCTCCCATGACTAAGATAGTACAGAAATGTGAATTGCATATAGCAAATCATACAGATAATGACAATTGATACAACGCAACACGATTTGGATAGCTTGAAGATGGAAGAATTCATTTTGTATGGAAATATTCCAAGAATGCGGCAAAAGATGAAGCACGGATACATTAAGGATTGAAAGTCCGTGGCTTGAAAAAGCCGCCATTTCTTCATTACTTGGAATTTTGTTAACAAATCGAGCATGATTAGAATGTCGTGAGAGTATAAATATCTTAATCTTAACAAATAAAAATTATTATTGTCAATGCATTACACTTTACAGTATTAATATGATTGCAACAATTTTTTTTTATAATCATTATGTTTGTTTCTTCTCATTGAATACGTAGATTGTTCGTCCTGTTTACACGCAACAAATTTAAGTTTAAAACTGCAAATAATTGCTATCTGCAACGAGACAAGACTAAAGAGATACCTTGTTGGACGTCAAGTAACCATGGTATTCTTCGATCGGCAATTGTACCTTTGGGATACAGAATGCAAAATAATGATATATAATTGTTATGACAATTCATCAAATTATGTATGCAAACACGAAACAGATAGTATCAACTATTCAATATTCACATAGACAAATAACTCTCTAAGATATGTTAATTTTTTTTTCTTCTTTTGACATTATTCTAAAAGTTAATATTCTAATTATGTATATATAGAATATTTAATATCTTTATGATATCACAATTTCGGAATTTATTTTTTATCATTCATACATATATATTTACTAAAAATTTTTATTATACTGTACAAATAATAATTAAGAGATTACATACTTTCTCAACTTTCAAAAAAGTAAATTTTTTAAAATCTGAATTATTCTATATACATATAGTAACTAGAATATGGGAAATAAGTTTTAATATAATGAATAAGTATAATATAAATAAGTTACAAAAACATAATTATTCACATTCTTTTTTGTCAAATCTTAAACACATTTTTCTTAAAATCTTATTTTTTAAAAGTCTTAGCGATAACATTAACAAATTTCGATTTTTTTTTATTAAAATAAGTTTTTACTTGTGTAAAATGCAATTCTCCATGATTTATCGGGCCATTAAAACACTTTTTTATTATAACAATTTTTATAAATATGTAAAGGTCAAAAATTTATCGACAAAATCGAACTTTTTCTTTTAATATTTGCTACAATTTTTCGATTTTTACAAAATTTTAAAATCCGGTCCATTAGGCCTTAATGACAAAATCATTCCAGAGTCTAGAGGCTCATAATAATTTTTTTTATTTTCGTTTGTTTTACAAAATTCTAGAAAATTAAAATCGGAGGAATGTCTCGTCGAAGAATCCGAGAATAGCCCCAGTAAAAGCTAACCTAACTAAGTCAAAACAGTTTTAAAAAATTATTTTTTTTATACATTATTAATAATCAATAAAACATCAATGATTTTGTCAAATATCAAATTCTCTTATCTTTTTTAAAAAAAAAGCAATAATTTTTCATATATATTAGGTGTACAACTTTGCTTCCGCCGTTTTTTTCCGAAATTCGAGGCTTTATTGTAAAAAACTGGTTATACATTTATGATTCAAAGTATTGTCCATCGCTGGCCACTACTTTCTCCCATCTTTCGGGTAGCGTACGAATTCCGCGTCGAAAAAACTGGTCATCTTTCTACCCACGAATCGATCCAATTTTTTATTTCTTCATAAGACCGGAAATGCTGATCAGCCAGGCCGTGTGCCATTGATCGAAACAAGTGATAGTCAGAGGGAGCAACGTCTGGAGAATACGGCGGGTGGGGTAGGACTTCCCCATTTCAACGTTTCCAAGTATGTCTTGACCACTTTCGCAACATGGGGTCGAGCATTGTCATGTTGCAAAATCACTTTATCGTGTCTCTCGTTGTATTGCGGCCGTTTGTCTTTCAATGCTCGGCTCAAACGCATCAATTGCGTTCGATACCGATCGCCTGTGATTGTTTCAGTCGGTTTTAACAGTTCATAATACACTACGCCGAGCTGGTCCCACCAAATACAGAGCATGACCTTGGAGCCGTGAATATTCGGTTTGGCCGTCGACGTGGAAGCATGGCCGGGAACTCCCCATGATTTTCTGCGCTTGAGATTATCGTAATGAATCCATTTTTTGTCCCCAGTCACAATGCGATGCAGAAATCCCTTCCGTCTTTGCCTTTCAAGCAGCTGTTCACAAGCAAACAAATGCCGTTCAACATCTCTCGGCTTCAATTCGTACGGCACCCAATTTCCTTGCTTCTGAATCATTCCCATGGCTTTGAGGCGTTTTGAAATGGCTTGTTGAGTCACTCCCAATGATGCCAATTCTTCTTGATTTTGACATGGGTCTTGCTCAAGTAATGCCTCCAATTCTGCATCTTCGAAAACCTTCTCTCTTTCACCGCTATGCTGGTCTTCGACGTCAAAATCACCGTTCTTGAAGTGTTGAAATCACTCACGACACGTTCTTTCACTAATAGCGATCTCACCATAAGTATTTGAGAGCATTCGATGAGCCTCAGCCGCAGATTTCTTCATATTGAAGCAAAAAATTAAAACCTCCCGTAAATGACGAGAATTTGGCTCGTAAACTGACATTTTCAATCGAGAATAACTTTATGATGCAGACACAAATCGACTAATGTTTCTATGGGATTATGTTGACAGATGCCCAAGTTTATTGTATGACGTCTATGATCTATTTATTTCGACCACCACTTACTGCTAAAGCCATTTATAGGAAAACGGCGGAAGCAAAGTTGTACACCTAATAACTAAAATTCGTCATTATGTATTTGTACATATTGTATATTACACTGTATATTATTTATTGTATAATATTATTAATAATTATATAATCATATGTATGTCTATATGAATTTTAAGTAGCACCCATTAAGTATATAGTGCTGTTGTTGATCAAGAATTGAGTCGAAAAGTCTAGTTTTTTTTTTGTAGAATATTCAATGAAACAGCTATATATATATATATGTGTATATATGGCTGTGTAAAAATTAATAGATAAAATGAATATTTCCTACGAATTATTGTACTGAAGATGTGATTTAACTTAGATGGATCAGTATTACAATTGCGCAACAATGACAGGAGTATTAAATATGTATCAACTTTTTTTATTCAATAGTGAGAGATAAAATAGTAAGAAATAAAAAACATAAAAACATTTATCTTAATTAAAGCAATATATGTTAATATGTATATTCACAAAACGCTACGAGAAAGCAGAAAGCATATCTACACAAGTGCATTTGATAATAATTACTACCAAATTGAAAAGAAGCTCTTGAACAAAAGTGTCCAATAGGTATATTAAATATATAAAAACG
>NW_017259586.1:204874-219121 GCF_001594045.1 Atta colombica
TTACGATATATATTTACGACATATATGTACTTTGTCCTTATTATAAATAAAAAAAAAATTTAATAGAAGACTAAAAAAATATCTTGGTAACGATCACTCGGTTTGTAATCTAGATGCACAACATTGTGAATTATATGTCAGAGTAAATAATACATCATTACTTTATGCGTGTTCTGGAGATAATAAGCGAAAAGCCATGGTTACTTCATCACTAACAAATTCTTGAACCTTCTTTGTTATACAATGCAATAATTTTTAGTAGTTTTGAAATTAAACTTGACAAGTGTACACGAAATGTAAGAAGTTAACGTGAGTTTACGCATTTGCCGTATAAAGATAACAAAACTTTGAAGAGAAGTTCTTGTAAATACATTGGTGTAAAAAACATTAATATAACGTAATTAATACTTTTTTAATTATAATCAATGATTATACTGTTGTCTTATAATATTTCGCCATGGTCAATTCAGCAATGAAAATCAACAATTTCAACGATTTCAAAAGAAGAGGAAATATATGGCAGCTATTTAGAGCCATGGATTTTGAATCATTAATGTTTCCTTGTATCACTTTTTGTCGCATTTTGGGAATATTTCCATATAAAATCAATGCTTACACTATTAAAACTAATAAGTTATGTTACTTCTTATCGATCCTTGTTATCTGTACTTTATGCATTTCTGATGTATATACTCTCTATAATCTCGATTATGAAGTCTTCTACAACCATTGGACCCACAACCACAATATAACGTCGGTATCCGATAGTAATGATTCTAAAACTCCCGAGCTACTTGAACGTAATTGCTTTTATATTTTCGGTGGTTTTACATCAGTCATCACATTCTTTTTGAGTGGATCGCGAATGCGTGTACTTCAGGACATACTGGAGATATCTTCGAAATTGCCTCAGAAATCATATCAAAATTTATCTGAACTGATTCATGCCAAAGACATTTTTGGATTTTTTTTAATAATCATACAAATATTGATGTACTATAATGGACATTATGGGCAACATTATGATGATACATCCAAGGCTTTGATACTATATCTCCATTTGTTGGAATTCCAAATGAACATGCTGTATATGAATTGTGTTTGCGTGTTGAAAGTTTGTTTTAAACAAATCAACGACGGTCTGAAGTTTTTTCAAAAATTTATGCCGAATGAACCAAGTCTTTTAGAAGCAACTTATCAAAAACAGAGAAATCCATTCCAACTGTTGCAACTCAAGGGTCTGATAAAGCAGCATCAGACAATTAGCAACACACTAGAAAAGTTACAAGCGACATTCAGATGGCAACTTCTTTCTACATCTGTCATGACCTTTATTGAAATCACTTTCAACATATACTTTCTTTTCGAACGAATGCAAGGACAAAAGCTGTCTGTAACAAACCTGAAGCAACATTATGATCTCATTGTATTTTCAATAAATTATATTATAAAAATATTATTGGTAGTATGGGCTTGTGAAACAGGCAAGAATGAAGCCATAGAGATCAAAACTAGCGTTCACGAAGTAATTAACAATACTAGCGATGAAGAAATACAATCCGAGGTAGATTTAAAAATAAATTAATTCGCATATTTTATATATATTTCTAAGTGTACATCCATGTATAATAATGCAAATTGTAATATATTAATTTAATGTACGAATTTATAAGATTTATAATTACGTCTTTCAATCCTGTATTTTATCATTTTTATTTGCAGTTAAAAATATTTTCTTTGCAATTAATGCAACGTGATACAGTATTCTGCGCAAAGGGACTTATTGTGAACGCTATGCTTCTTACAAACGTGAGCGATTAATCATTTATACTTTTATTAAATAAATAGATAGATATATTTAATTCAAACAAGCAAAACGAGATTTAAATAAATATATTTATATATTTTTTTATGTTTTCTTAGATGGCGGATCTCGTTACCACATATATATTAATTCTGATACAATTCATGGCAATAAAGGATACTTGCCAAGCAAATTCTTGAAGATTTTACTCGTACATATATTATCCAAACTAACTAAAAAATATTTAGATCGAATATGAAAGGTATTTAAAATATATACTCATCTATTGCGTGTGAATAGAATATCACTGTGAGTAAAAGATTGCTTATAAAGATATTTGTTTATATGTATGTACGCATATACATAAACATTTAAAGGTCTTATATGCACATATTTATGACACTGGCTAACAAAATTTGATCTCTAATTTTTTTAATTGTCACATTCATAGCGACATTTGTATGAAATGGTAAATAATTTTGGGACTCTAAAATATATTTTAACGTTCTGTATTTCAAACAGAAGATGTATTTTTAGATATATTTTTGGTTACACAATGTATTTTTATTGTAAAATGCTTCTTTCTTTCGTTTAACAAATATCTTGCACAATTGTGTCCTTTTATTAACCTATTATCAAATCCTTTTATTAAAATTAAAATTAAAATTATCAAAAATAGAATAATATAGAAGAAAGAGAGGTTATTAATCGTTAAGCTTTATATTTTTGAAACTTCTGTAATGTAGATGTATTTTGCATATTAAAATAATGACGATTCATTTTAAGACTTTACTTAATATTTATTTATAAAAGAAACAGATATATCTCCTATAAAATATTACATTAAAAATGTAGTAGACAATTATACAAGCTTATATGAGTTCAAATATATAATCTGAAAGCGTCTGTAATTTATAGGTCGGTATTATATCCAACTACATCTACGCAACTATTTTGGTTGTGTCTGTATTGGATTCACTTTAATAATTAGAAATAAAGTAAAAAGATTAAAACATATAAAAAAACTTTCAATTTAATTAGAACAATACAATACATACATACAAGATGCCGCAAAGCAACAGAAAGTAGACCTATTGTAATCATAGCAAATCGAAAAAAAATCATTCATGAACTAAACAATAATATTGAATACACAAAATACAATTCCTTAATTGTCTTATCAAGTTTTATTATTTTTCATCAGTTATATTATATAAAAAATTCTTTAAATATAATACATTGACTAAACTGCTTATGTCATTTAAAGTAAATATTTGTCCTTCTTTTGACTTTAGAATAGCACAACATATACTATTTATGATAACTTTTTACGTTTACCCGTATATGAATCTAATGGAAAACTATGAAATGTCTTGATAATATTCATTTGTTTTGCACATGACCTAGATGCGCAAGATCGTAGTTTACATGACACAGATAAATATATGTTATTGTTTGCGTGTTTCGAAAATAATAAGAGAAAGCCAATGTTTTACTTGAAGGCTAACAAGTTTCTAAGTCTTGTTTCTATACCGTGCAATTATTAATAATTTTAAAAATAAACTCGTTGGATGTACATGACTGAAAAAAGTTCATATCAGTTTATGGATACTCGACATAGAGATATCAGAAAATTATACTTGAAAAAGAAATTGCAATCAAATTGTTACTAGAGTATTTATAACATATATATTATAATTAAGATCTGTTTGGTTATAATCCACGATTTAGATTAATAATCATTATAATCACGGTTATAATCACGATTTAGATTAGATTTAGATTAATAATCATATATTCAATGTATTTATGTTGTATTTCATAATATATTACTATTTAGTATATTATTAATAAATTTAATGTATTGAGAGACATTTCTCTTTCAATTTAAAAACTTTGCTTTCTACTCTTCTCCCCATAGAAATCCCACGTAATTTAGTTTGAAGGTTAAAAGATTAAATTACTTGATTCGAAATAAGAAACAACGCTCATACTGCTCATAAGATAAATATTATAGTATCTTTTTCAGAATGTTAACTCTTATTATAAAGTCATGAAAAATGCGTTTAACTTGTTACACATATTTTTTTTTTATTTTCCGAGCGTGTGTCTGCGAGACCGAGTGTCTAAACGCGTTCTGCCTTATACTTTACTTACACTTTCTTACCCTTTCGAATAAATGAAATATTTAGCCGGGATTTGAACAAACAGCAGATTGGAAAATTCTTACAATGAACCTATAATAAAATTGAATATCTATAGTGAAATTGAATATGTAAAATATTTTTCAAAATATATATTATATGGAATAAATAAATGGCTCCATTATTCCATTTATAATAAAAGTTTGTCTTTCTATTCTAATTTTATATTAGCACGATATATACGTGTTTACTGTAACACATATTTACTGTAACTTTGTGTGTTTCCCTGTACATGAATTTAATGGAAGACTAAAAAATACCTTGATAGTATCTATTCCTTTTGTACATAATCTAGATAAGATTATGGACTACATATGACATAATAAATAATACACAATTAGTAATACATCATTTTATGTGTGTTCCGGAGGTAAGATAAGTAAAAGACCAAGTAAAAAACCATGGTTACTGAATGGCTAACAAATACCTGAAATCTCTTTCGATATACGACCCAATAATTTTTAGTAGTTCAGAAATTAAACTTGACAAATGTAGGTACACTGTGAGTGTATATCGCTTTATTCATTTGCCATGGAGATCAATGTATTATATTTGAAAGTTTTTGCAAATAGATTGTTGCTAAAAAATAATGGATAATATCCTTAATATATCCACGATTATAGTATACGATTTAAATGATCTCAGGTACACTTCAAATACGCACGTTCAACTCATTATTGAAATTCTATAAATTCAATAAAAGAAATAAATGCAACTATTTTGCGCAACTGATTTTGAAGTGTTGATATCTTTGCTTTATTTTTTGCCGCATTCTGGAAGTAGTCATTTCCATAATAATTAAGACTAAATTATACTATTTTCTATCGATTATTATTATTTGCACTTTCTGCGTTTACGGTCTAAATATACTTTACGACATCAATATTATTAATAAATTTACAAGCATTTCCATTAAATTTGAACGTTTCTACATTTAAAATAATTAGATAAATTAACTGTTTCTACATTTTAAATGATTTTATAACAGTACATTCATTTTGAATAGATCACGAATGCGTTTACTTCAAACCATGACTATTTCTTTGAGATTACTGCAGCAGTTATATGAAAATTTATCTAAACTGGTTCATGCCAAGATTTTTGGATGATTTTTTTATAGTCGCGCATGTGCAGTTACTTTACTATAATCTGATCTAAATCAGATTTTCATAATATACAACGTTTAGCTTATATATATATTTCAATTTGAATATGCTATACATGAATTGTGTTTGCATATTAAAAGCTCGTTTCAAATAAATTAACAGTCTAATGTATCTGTGAATACTCATGATCAATGGCAAGCTATATTTTTTGAGAGGAATCCATCATAAACAGAGAAATACATTACTGCTAATGCAATTCAAGAATCTGATAAAACAGCATCTGACAATCAGCGACATAGTACAGACGCTGACAACGATTTTCGTTAGCAACGCCTTTTTACGATTTGACCTTTATTGAAATCACTTTCCAATTGCACTTTTTCTTAGTGCGATTACAAATATATAAATATAAATATGGAAAAAATATGTAATGAAAAATAATGAAAAATAAGATATAAATATATAAAAAAGAACAAACTATCTTATCATTTACAAAATATTATAATGAAGATATCCGATAAACAGATGATACAAGTTTATGCAATAACTTGCCATATGCAGCCAAGAATCTGTAATTCATAGGTCGGTATTAAATCTGTGTAATTGGTGGTGTTATGTCTTACTTAATAAAATACTGGTTTACAAAAAAATGTTTTTTAGTTATACATAAATTCAATAATATTGAATACACTAAATATTCTTTAAAGGGATTCTAAAGTGAAACCAGAATTCTGATGATCGCTGTTTTACCAATACAATGTAACACATTGACACATCTTTTCCTACTATATTAATTATGTATTCACGCACATACATACATAAATTTTAGTAGAGCAATTGAAATAAAAATTGCTGATTAAAAACAAAATTTAAAACAAAATTTGGTCTTTAATTCCTGACTTAAGTTAACAAATTATACATTTATTGAAACTTTGAGTTTACATGTATATGAATCTAATGGAAAACTAAAAAATAATTTGATAATGTTCATTCGCTTCGTATATGATCTAGAAGGATTGTGAATTACATAGTTAATTATTACTAACTATATATCATTACTATTCGTTACGGAGATGATAACCAGAAAAAAATTGACAAATTTTATATACAATTATACATAATCACACACAAAAAGTATTGTATATGTATAACATTTTTTTCCCGAGAGGGAAAAACCATGGTTACATCTAACCATGGTTACGACTAACAAACTTCCGAGTTCTATATCGATATACAATGCAATAATTCTTGGTAGTTTTAAAATTTAATTTACAAAATGCAGATTGTCTCCAGAAAGTTTAAGTCAGTAAGGCATTTGTTATTGAAACATTAAAAAATTGCAATCCAAAGAGAGAAATATTAGTCAACATTATTACTAAAAACATCGATTACATAATTAATATCTCTTTAGTTATAGTGAATGATTTAGATTATTGTTCTCTTATAATACTTCGGGATGTTCGATTTGTCGTCGAATTTTCAAGGATATGAAGATAAAAGGAAAGGAAAAATATGGCAGCTACTTCGCGCCATGAACTTTGAACCATTAATGTATCCTTGCTTCACTTTTTGTCCCATTCTGAAAATATTTCCACAAGATCAACGTTTTAATCATTGAGATTTATAAACCATATTATATTCTATCGATTATTATTATTTGCCTTTTCTGTGTTTACGAACTGTTATTATTCTATTACATCAATTTTGTTGAAAACAATTTAAACTAAAAATATTCCAATTAAACTTGAACGTAACTGTTACTACTTTTTAAATGGTTTTACAACAATCATAATATTCATTTTATGTAGACCAAACATGTCGAATGCGATTACTTCAAACTTTAATGGACATTTCTTTAAGATTGCCGCAGGAATCATATCAGAACCTATCTAAATTGATCCATGCCAAGGATATTTTTGGATTTTTTTATAGTTGTGCCGATATTTGCTTATAAATATTTGCTTATAAATTTCAAACGAATATCGTACATTACATTTTTGCGACTTACTTACTCCATTTATTTATGTTTCAAATGTATATGCTAAACATGAATTGTGTTTGCTTATTAAAAGCTTGTTTCAAACAAATCAATGACATCTGATTACATTGCGAAAATACATGACAAACGATAAATCACATCTTTTAAATAGAACTTATCAAGCAAAGAAATTCGTTCGTACTAATATAACTCAAGGCTCTGATGAAGCAGCATTTGGCAATCAGCGATACAATACAGATGCTTATAATGAACTTCAGTTTGCAATTCCTTTCTATGATAATTATGGCCTTCATTGAAATCACTTTCAACCTGTATTATTATTTAGTACAAACACAAAAAGATGTGTTTACGAGCGATCGAATAAAAAAACAAGTCTTTAACGAGGTATTTGTTTCAGCTATAATGTATGACACTATAAAAATAGTGTTGGTAATTTGGGCTTGTCAAACTGGCAAAAATCAAATCTTGGAGATGAATACTACCGTTCACGACGTGTATAACAGTATCAACAATAAAGATGTAAAATATGAAGTAGTTTAAGATAATTTTAATTTAATTTCATGTATTTTCTAATATACCCTGCGTTTACCAATGCAATTTGTAACATATTAATTATTAAATTTATATGTACGTATTTTGATTATATTTAACAGATTTTTTATTTGCAGCTACAGTTATTTTCCTTGCAATTAATGCATTGTGAAAATATATTTTCCAAAAGTACTTCTTGTGAATGCTACGCTTCTCACTACGGTAAGTGAATTATCATTTTATTTTTGTTAAATAAATACAAATATATTTAGCTGTATTTCGTAATTTGTTTCTTTTTAGATGGTGGGTGGCACATACCTGTTAATTTTAATACAATTTTTTTAATGTCCAATTCTTGCAATATGAAATATTAATTTTACAAATGTAGAAGGTTATTAACATAAAGATACTTAAATCGAATATGTAAAATTGTATACCAAATATTAAACATACTTGTTCTATTATTGTAAACAGAATGTCATTGTGAGTGACATTTTATGCTTATAGTTACATAATTATATTCGTATATGTGTATGCATATATAAGGAATCGAAAAATTTAAATGTCTTATATTACATATATATAAATAATTATTTCCAAACAAATGATACATTTTATTTATGTATATAATTAAACAGTATATGAAAGTATATGTTTAATTAGACAACGTACGTAATGTTATTATTTCAAAGGAAAATCGGTTTGAACTTATTAAATATATCCTGAAAAATTTTCAATTCTTCAGTATACTTGTGTTATAACCAAAGAGTAAAGAGAAATGTTTGATTCTAAGTTTGAATCTAAACAGACGGAAGTGACTATATATATTAGCATAAAAAGTGGACGTTTAAGATGGCTGCTATGACATACATTCGTCGACGACGGATTTAGCTACTCCCACTATTAATATATTCCCTCTCATTTCTCTTTATTCTTTGGTTATAATCAATTCTACGTCTATAATCAAGTGTTTTTTTTTATAATACAAACGAAATTTTACGTATCAATTTTTTCGAAATAAAAAAGAACCCGATTTCCTTTCCTAATTGTAAAATATTGTATCTTGTTAAAAAAAACTTTTAGTGTAATTTAATTTTAGTGTGTTTAGTGTAATTAGATTTTGGAGAAATCTTAAATTTTTCACATTGTTTGAATACCCAGTTAAAAATACGCAGGTTGGATAAGAAAGACAGATTGCGAATGGAATAATTTTATTAATGCATTCAAATATTAGTCATTAATAAATTAAAATATTCGAAAAAAAGTTTGATATCAAATTTATGTAATTCATAACAATGTGTATAATGAATATATTAAATTATGTCTCAGGTGAATTGTTGTCATGTTTTATATTAATGTTTTGATTAATGCTAATTTTAATTTTAGCAATATATATATTTAACTTTCTGAGGACCGGCATGTTTTTGATCAATTTTTTTATTTTAAGGGCTACAATTTTTTGTCATTAGCATGGAGTGGCGAAAAAAAGTGATGCCACTGTCGAGTCTATAAAGGAATCTTCTTTAAAAATTAAATATGAAAGAAAATATTAATTTTTTATTTTTTATGTCATATTTATGTCGATATTTGTATGAAATTCTTTAATAATATTCTATAATAGGTCTGTATTTCTATGATATGTAATCTTGCAATTCTGAAATTATATTTCAACATTTATATATATGTAGAAATATTAAAATTATATTTCAATATTTCTGCATTTCAAACTGTAAGATGTGTAATTTTCAGAGATGATTTTCGTTGCAGTATGCATTGTGATTATAAAATGCATTTCTTTTCCATTCAACAATTATTTTGCACAATAATGTTCTTTTATTGTATCCTTTGTAATCCTTTTATTTTCACTATCAAATCACTATCAATCGTAAAGTAATAAAATGAGAAAGAAGAGAGAAGGCGTAAAGTACTTTTCATTTCTGAAACTTTGTAAATTTTGCATCTTGAAGTAATGATGACTCATCTTGAAATATTTTATTTAATATTTATATATGTATATGTAATGTTTATAAATACGTAAAAAGAAACAGATTATCTTATCTCTTACAAAATATTATATTGAAGATGTCCGATTTAAGCAGATAATTATACAAGTTTATTCAACATGAATGCATATGCAGCAAAGAATCTATAATTCATAGATATTAAATCTGCGTAATTACGATGATAGTCTGTATTGGACTTACTTAAAGTATTGGTTTATAAAAAAATGTTTTTTAAATCATACATAAACTCAACAATAATATTGAATACACTAAATGCAATTCTTTAAGAGAATTTTAAAGTGAAACCAGAACTGTAATGATCGCTGTTTTATCGATATACAATGCAACACACCGACATCAGCAGACACAGTAATGTTTTCTCGGCATTAAGGCAAGTGCAACGACATTAGCTATTTTACGCGAGACCGCGAATTGCGAGAGATAGCAATTATTAGATCTCAATAATGAGGCTGAACCGATCAGGTTCTACATATATCTTTTACTACTACAACAATATTTCACGCACGTACATACATAAATTTTAGAGCAGTTCAAAATTTGCTTATTAAAAATTTAAAACAAAATTTAAAACAAAAATATGCTCTTTAATTCCTGACTTAATTTAATAAGCTATACATTTATTGTAACTTTGAATTTACATGTATATGAATCGAATGGAAGTCTAACTTGATAATTCATTCACTTCGTACATGATCTAGATGCGAAAGATTGTGAATTACATAATACTTAATTATTATTAACTATACATCATTATTATATGTTGCGTAGATGTGATAACTAGAGAAAAATTAAAATATTCTATATATAATTATATATAATTATATATAAAATGTGTTTATATATATAACATTTTTTCCCGGGAGAGAAAAACCATGGTTACATCACGACTAACAAACTCCGAGTTCTATGTCGATATACAATGCAATAATTCTTGGTAGTTTTAAAAGTTAACTTGCAAAGTGCAGATTGTCTCTAGAAAGTTTAAGTCAGTAAGGCATTCGGCATTAAAAATTACATCCAAAGAGAGAGATATTACAACATTGCTACTAAAACATCGATTACGTAATACCTCCTTAATTATAGTGAATGATTTAGATTATTGTTCTCTTGTAATACTTCAGTATGTTTGATTTGTCATCCAATTTCCAAGGATGTGAAGGTAAAAGGAAAGGAAAAATATGGCAGCTACTTCGCGCCACGAATTTTGAATCATTAATGTATCCTTGCTTCACTTTTTGCCGCATTCTGGGAATATTACCATACAAGATCAACGCTTTAACTATTGAGACGTGTAAAACATATCGTATTCTATCGATTATTGTTATTTGCCTTTTCTGTGTTTACGAACTGTTATTATTCTATGACATCAATTTTGGAAACAATATAATCAAAAATATTCCAATTAAACTTGAACGTAACTGTTACTATTTTTTAAATGGTTTTACAACAATCGTCACATTTATTTTGTGTGGACCACGGATGCGATTACTTCAGACCATAAGAGAAATTTCTTTGAGATTGCCGCAGAAATCGTATCAGAATCTATCTAGACTGATCCATACCAAGGATATTTTTGGATTCTTTTATATAATTGTGCAAATATCAATATTTGCTTATAAATTCCAATATGCCGTCTCATATTACATTTTTACAACATACATCCATTTACTCGTGTTTCAAATGGATATGTTACACATGAATTGTGTTTGCGTGTTAAAAGCTTGTTTCAAACAAATCAATGATAATCTGGATTATCTGAGAAAACACATGACAAACGGTGAACCACATTTTTTAAGTAAAACTTATCACAAGCAGACAAATCCGTTTGTAGTAATGCAACTCAAGGTTCTGATGAAGCAACATTTGGCAATCAGTGATACAGTACAGATGCTGATAATGAACTTCAGTTTGCAATTTCTTTCTACGATAATTATGGCTTTCATTGAAATCACTTTCAACTTGTACTATTACTTAGTACAAGTACAAAAAGATGTGTTTGTGGACGACCAGATAAAACAAGTCTTTAACGAGGTATTCGTTACAGCTGTAATGTATGAAACTGTAAAAATAGTGTTGATAGTTTGGGCTTGTCAATCTGGCAAAAATCAAATCTTGGAGATAAATACTACCGTTCGCGACATGTATAACAGCACCAGTAATAAAGATGTAAAATATGAGGTAGTTTAAAATTATTTTGATTTAATTTCATGTATTTTTCTAATTATATCCTGCGTTTACCAATGCAACTTTTAATATTACTTATTAAATTTATAATCACGTTTTTCAATCTTATTTAACAGATTTTTGATTTGCAGTTACAGTTATTTTCCTTGCAATTAATGCATCGTGATAATATATTTTCCACAAAAGTACTTATTGTGGACGCTACGCTTCTCACTACGGTGAGTGAATTATCATTTTGCTTTTGTTAAATAAATATAAGTATAATTAGCTGTACTTTGTGATTTTGCTGTTTTTAGATGGTGTATGGCATTAGCATGTATCTGTTAATTTTAATACAATTTTTTTTAATGACCAATTCTTGCAATAAGAAAACTAATTTTACAAATGTAGAAGTTTATTAACATAAAGATACTTAAATCAAATATGTAAAATCAAATATATCAAATATTAAACATATTTATTTCTATTATTGTAAACAGAATGCCATTGTGAGTGATTTTATGCTTATAGTTATATTCGTGTATGCATATATGTATTGAGAATTATTTAAATGTCTTATATTACATATTTAAATAAACATTTCTAAACGATATATTTAAGTATATAATTACAGTATATGAAAATATATAATTAGACAATGTATGTAATGTCATTTTAAAGAAAAATCAGTTTGAATTTATCAAATATGTTCAGAAAAATTTTAAATTATTTATTACACTCATGTTATAATCAATTTTACGTCTATAATTAAGTGTTTTTTTGCAACAAACGAAATTCTACTTATCAATTTTTTCGAAATAAAGAAAACGGAATCCGGTTTCTCTTTCTAATTATAAAATATTGTATCTTGTTAAAAAAATATTTGGTGTAATTTAATAGAGATGTTAAAGAGTAATCCTAAATTTTTCACATATTTTTGAATACTTAAAACAGCAAAAAAACTTGGATTGGGCAGAAAAGATCAAGATTATAGATCGTGTGTAACACAGTTAATGTGTAATACAATTTATTTCTAATACACATCAATAATGTATATATAATAAAAAAATTAAAGCATATTTCAGATAAAATGTCGCTATATAATTAATATCAATTATAATTACTAATACGATTATATAGTATATATTAGCAATATACATATAAATAATTCATTTTTTGAGAGAAATTCATTTTTCACTTTACAGACGTCATATTGCTGGCAATATATTAGTACAAAAATTTAATTACAATTTTGCTCATGTAAAATCATATTTCAGCATTCAGCGTTTTAACATGCAATTTTCAGATATTTTTGATTATCATTATAGAATTCAATTTTTTTATGACCAACAAGCATCCAGCACAATTATTTTATTTTATTACTTTATTATGAAATCGTAAATTAACAGATTGAAAAAAAAAGAAAAGTCATAAATTTAAAAGAAAGTACATTTTATTTCTAAAACTTCTGTAATATAAAGACATATTTTTTGCATATTAAAATAACAATGACTAATTTCGAGACATTTTATTTAACTTTAAGTTTACTTATACATATAAATATAAAATATTTTATATATAAATATATAATATTTTATATATTTCATATATAAATATTTTATATATATAAAAAAGCAGATATATTACTTACAAAATATTTGGTTAGTAATGGTCTATAATTTAAGCAAATAATAATACAATTCATAAATACACATGCAATAAAGAATCTCTAATTTATGGGTCAGTACTACATTTGTGTAATTATAGAAGTGCGCATCAAATTATTTTTCCGAATTTATTAACAGTTTCAACATCTTTATAATATGATACTTGATGATAGCATCAAATTATTAAATTGCTTGTCAATTTAATTCGCGATTACTAGAGTAGTTTTAATTGCGTTTATAATCCGGAAAAATAATTCGGTGCGTAGTTATAAAAAAGACTACAATATGATATATGTGCAAATACATTAGTGTATATTAGTAATTCAAGATTGAATTATTTTAAAACAATGAAGATCACCAACTTTGACCGTAATAAGCATTTTTCTAGTATTGATTGTGTTTCTCACATATGCGGTCTAAAATAAAGATTCTTAACATTAATTATAGAAATGTTTATGTCTATATCGGATTCTATCTGTTACTCATGTAACAGATAGAAATAAAATAATAAAAAATAAAAATAATATTAAAAGCTTTTAATTTAATTAAAGCAGTATAAAATATAAATATATATACAAAATGCCACAAGAAAGTAGATGCATTATTGATAATCATAGCAGATCGGAAAGAACATTATGCATGAATACAATAGTAATATTAAATGTACAAAATGCAATTCCATAACTATCGTATTACGTCGTATCCATAACGTCGTATTATTTTTTATCAATCATATCACAAAGAATATT
>NW_017259586.1:219221-232041 GCF_001594045.1 Atta colombica
TGAATCTAATAAGACTAAGAAATATCTTGATAATATCCATTTACTTCGTACATGATCTAGATGCGCAAGAAGTGGTTTACATGACACAGTTGTACGTATATATATATATATCATTTTGTGCGTGTCCCGAAAATGATAAGAGAATATCATGGTTACTTGATGGTTAACAAGTTCTGTTTCGTTATATTATAATAATTATCAAAATATAAAGATAAAAATTAAATTCGTACGTATACATAGTCTGCAAGAAATTTATATTAGTTTATCCATTCACGTATACATAGTCTGCAAGAAATTTATATTAGTTTATCCATTCAAGTGGAGACATCAAAAGTTACACTTGGAATAAAAATTCTTATAAACAAACAATTGCTACTAAAGAGCATTGATAACATAAATAATAAGATCTTTTTGATGATATTCTATGATTTAGATTATTAAAATTTCTATATATAGTCTATAAAATTTTCTATGAATACATTCAATTCGTTATTGAAGTTCCTAAGATCCATGAATAAAATAAAAAAATAAAAATTAATATTTATAAAAATATTGGATTCAAAAGCATTCAAAGATTACTTGAATATAATTGCTTTTATATTTTGGATGGTTTTATAACATTCGTTACATTCATTATGAATGGATCACGGGTGCGTTTATTTCAGATTATATTAGAACTCTCTTTGAAATTTCCTCCGAAATTATATAAGAATCTATCTAGACTAATCCATAGATATCTTTGGATTTCTTTTTGTAATCACGTGTGTCGATTTATTATTCCAAAACACTGGGTGGTGCCTTGCGAAAGATTGTTTTAGTATATAACAAATTGCTGATGTTTCAAATAGATAGCTATACATGAATTATGTTTGCGTAATAAAAGTTTGTTTTAAAATCAATGCCAGTCTGCAAGAACTGATAGTGAATAGTGAGTCATATACGTTGAAGGAAATAAATGACGAAGAGAAATACGAAAAGAGAAATATAGTTATACTGATGGATCAAGACTTTGAAAAAGCAGCATATGGCAATCAACAATACAATCCAAATGTTCAAAATGATCTTCAGTTTGCAACTTATTTCTACTAAAATCTTTATTGAAATCTTCATTTTCAGCCTGTACTTAGTGCGAATACAAACTGTGAGACCTTAAGCAATTCAGAAAAATATTATAATATTTTCATTTTATCTGTAACATATTACATTACAAAAGTAATGCTGATTATATGAGCTTGCGAAATCAAGAGTCAAGAATCAAGCCAAGAAAATCTCTATAGTTCATGACATATTTAACAGCACTAACGATAAGAAAATAAAATATAGAGGTAATAAAATATAGAGGTAAATTTAAAAAATTAAAATTTAATTCGCACATTCAATAAATTTCATATCGTATACTACAATTTTTAATATATTAATGTGTCAGATTTATAAAGTCTTCTAATCTTATTATTTAATAATTTCTTGATCTATAGTTAGAATTATTTTCTTTGTAATTAATGCACTGCGAAAATATATTCTCTGCAAAAGGACTTACGCTACGCTTTTTATTACAGTGATAAATTAACTTTCGTTAAATAAATGTATATTTTTATTTAAGGATTTTATTTTAATTATAAATAATGGATGGTATTATTTATGTACCTTATTTATGTACCTAATTTTGATACAATTCTTGTTGGTGTCAAATGCTTGTAATGGAATATCTTTAAAAGATATAATATAGTAAACAATAAGATATCTGGATCAAATATATATTTAAATAGTAAATGTATTTATTTTTATTATTGTAAGTAGAATATCATATTATAATTAGAATCTCTCAAAGTATTTTTGCATAAGAATATATTCATGTATATACATATATGTACAGAAAGATTTGAAAATCTTATATCATAAATATAAATATTAATTAGTTGCAAACAGCTGATATGTTTTATTTTCTTTTATTTATTTCTTTAAGGGTGCACTTAAATAATACACGTAATGTAGGTATTTCTTAGAAATCACTTTAAAAGATTTTGGAACAGAAGGAGGTCTTACGGAGCTATTATAAATGATTCTTATTAATCTCTGTAAATTGATATTAAATTCCGAATTCTGGCGATTATTTATGGAATTATTTAATCAATAGCTTGTTATTACACGACGATGCTAATATGCCAATGTACAATTGTCAACATTTATTATTTTTTTTTCAAGCATCGAAACATTTTTGTAGTATATTTTAGCGTCTAATTACACATATTTTAATTACTTAATTGCAAATAAAATAATAAAAAGTGTAAAAGTATGTGAACTTCTTTCAATTTAACCAGAGTAACATAATCTATATACACAAGATATTACAAAAACGAATTTTTTGTTGACATGTGAACAGAAAGAAAATTATATACGAATTCAAGTAATATTGTATACACAAAATGCAATTCCTTAATTGTCTTATCAAATTTTATGCGGATTTTTCATGAGTAATATAACATACAATTTTTCAAATACAATATATTGATTAAAAATTGCTTATGTTATGCTTAGGCTCATTGCTTATGTTCATTTAAAGTAAAAATTTCTCCTTCTTTTACTTTAGAACAACACATATAATATATATTTATTGTAATTTTACGTTTACCTGTATATAAATCTAATGGAAGATTACGAAGTATCTTGATAATGTTTATTTATTTTATATATCTAGATGCGCAAGATCGTAATTTACCTGACATAGATAAATATATATCGTTATTTTATGCTTATTCCGAAAATGATAAGAAAAAGCCATGGTTACTTGAGACCCAACAAGTTTTTGAGTACTGTTTCACTATACGATACTATAGTTGTGAGTAGTTTCAAAAATAAACTCGCCGAGTGTACAGAGAAGTTTATATTAGTTTATGCATTTAATTCGTGAAGAAACCAAAAAATTACTTTGAAAATATATCTTCTTTCAAACAAATTGCTACTAAAGAATATAATATACGTAATTACAATTGTTGTGATAATCTACGATTTACATTAATATTCTTTTATAATACTCATAATGTTCAATTTGTTATCAAAGTTCCAAAGATTCATAAATAAAAGAAAAGGGACAATATGGCTGCTATTTTACGCTACAAATTTTAAATCATTAATGTATCCTTGCTTCATGTTTAGTCGCATTCTTGGAATATTTCCATACAAGATTGACGCTTTAAATATTAAAGCTTGCAAATTATACTATATTCTATCGACCATCATCACCTGCGCTATTTGCATTTGCGATACAATAATTGTGTTTGACATTAATATTAATAAGAAAATTAAATTCAAAAGCATTTCCAGGTTACTTGAACGTAACTGCTTTTACATTTTGAGTGGGTCTATAATAGTCATCACATTCATTTTGAGTGAACCACGAAGACACTTACTTCAGACTGTATTGAAACTCTCTTTGAAATTGCCTCAAAAGTCATATCAGAATCTATCTAGACTGATTCATGCCAAGGATATTTTTGGATTCTCTTTTATAATTATGCTAGCGATATATAATCTTAAAATACAGGGTAGTATATTGGGCAAGATTACCTTAGTATACATCGAAATGTTGGTGTTACAAATGGATATGCTATACATAAATTGTGTTTGCGTAATAAAAGCTTGTTTTAAGCAAATCAACGACAGTCTGGTAAATCTGCGAGAACTTATGGTGAACAGTGAGCCATATACTTTGAGAGAAATAAATAACGAAGAGAGAAATACAGTTATACTGATGGAACTCAAAATTTTGAAAAAGCAGCACATGGCAATCAGCGATACAATACAAATGCTGAATATGATCTTCACTTTGCAACTCCTTTTTACGATAATTAAAACTTTCATTTTTATCACTTTCAACCTGTATTTCTGCTTATTGCGAGCACAAAATACTGAATCTTTAAACAATCTGGAAAAAGAGATCTATTACAATACCTTAATTGCAAATGTAACATTTTACATTACAAAAATAATGCTAATTGTATGGGCCTGTGAAACCAGTAAGAATCAAGCTATGGAGATCAGCACCACTATTATCGATGTATCTAATAGCAATAATGATAAGGAAATAGAATATGAGGTAAATTTTAAATTAATTTAAAGTAATTTAATTTGCGTATTTCATTCGCTCTTTATTAGCTCCGCGTTATATTAATGTTCATTTTCTCAATATATTACTTATTAATTTTATAAGTACGTTTTTCAATTCTGTATTTAACAATTTTTTTATTTGCAGTTAGAGTTATTTTCCTTGCAATTAATGCATCGCAAAAATATATTCTCTGCAAAAGGATTTACTATTAACGCTAAATTTCTTACTACGGTGAGTGATCATTATCATTTACTTTCGTCTAATAAATATCGGTATTTTAACTTTATTTGAAGATTGTGTTTTTTTAGATGATAGGTGGTGTTGTTACGTATCTATTAATTCTAATACAATTTTTACTTATGTCGAATTCTTGCAATGCAAAAATATAATTTTTTATATTCTAGTTAATATAAAGATATTCCATATCGAAAATACAAAAGATATTTTAAATAATAATACACTCATTTTTTATCATTATAAGTAAAATATCACTTTGAATAAAGTTGTGTTTCATGCTTATAGAAATATTCGTATATGTACACGTATATGTATAGAAATAAAAGTTTTATATCACATAGGAAAGATCAGGATATTATGGGTTGACTGTTTAGAATAATCCAAAAGTTAGATTAACTGGTATTATATGATTATTATTTTATTGCTCATATTTCATATTTAAGTGATAGTGATTAAACTCCATTGTCACGGAATGCATATGTCATTAATAGTTTTTGTGTTGCAAAAGTAATTTTTTAATCATTTATAGAAATACTTTAATATTGTTTAATATAAAAGTATTGTATAATATAAAAGATACATATATTATAAGATAATATAAGATCAGGAGTAAGTTTATATGCATGTTTTTTCATCTTACTACAAGTAGTCATCTGTTCAATCTATCATTTTACCTTTTAGACATATATAATATTTTACCGTTTTCTGTAATAATAAGAGTGTTCGGGTCGTAAGTAAGTTCCTCACTAAAAGAAACAAGAGTAGAAAGTAATAGCTAAAATAAACTATAAACCTAACAATTGTAGCAGCTATAGTTATACAGCTGTATAAATGAGCTATAAATAAAAACAATCATAATAGTTATAAATCTAAGTAAATAATTTTATATTGCCTTCATAAGAGAGAATTATGTATTCTATCTATTCATTGATGAATATAAATATATTTGGATTTTTTATTTTATTATATATTTAGTTATAGTTATTAGTCGTAGTTATGTATTATTATTCAGTGACTATGCTAAGACTGTGTTAACTGAAATTCCTTTTTAACTTTCATCATTGTTATTTCTTAAATAAATCTATTTTTGTGTATAATCGATAATATTCTCGAGAGCAGTTTGGATTATTTTTCACAAAATATTTATATATCTTTTTCACAAACACCAATCAATATTTATTAAATATACTCAAAGCGTTTTTAAGTTATATTTATATATATATAATTCTTCAATTATAATATAAAAAAAGTAAGACAAAATCTTACATTTTAAAAATACTTTTGAGAGTTTAAATTTTTTTTTTACTCGTGCACGCGCGCGCGCGCGCGCGTGTGTGTGTGCTACGGCTTTTCCTCCATATTAATAATCATAACAGAATATATGTTGCATTGAATATGCAATATAAAATTAGTATAATAAGTATTAAATTAAGTCATATTATTTTTTATTAGCTGTATTATACAAAACATTATTCAAATATATTATATTGATTAAATAAACTATTAATTCATCTAAAGTAAAAATTTTCCTTTCCTTTCGGAATTTATATCAGCATGATATATGTATATTTACTGTAACTTCGCATTTATCTATATGACTAATGGAAGATTAAGAAATATCACGCTAATGTTCATTCGTCTTATACATGATCTAGATTATGGATTACATAGTTAATTATTACTATTATTAGCATACATCGTATGCATTATACATTATATGTCACTGTTATATATGTTACGGAGATGATAAAAGAACAACCATGGTTACTTCATAACTAACAAACTCTGAGTCCTGTTTCGATATATAATAATGCAATAATTGTTAGTAGTTTTAAAGTTTAACTCGCAAAGTGTAGATTGTTCATAAAAAGTTTATGTTGATTTCGACATTTGCAGTGAAGATATTAAAATATTACACTCGAAAGACGTTCTTGTCAACATTATTATTAAACAGTACATTGATAACATAATTAATATATTTTTAATTATAACCAATAATTTAGATTATTGTTCTCTTATAATATTTCGGCATGTTTAATTCGTCATCGAAGTTCCAAAGATTCAAAGACAAAAAAAAAGGAAACATATGGTCGCTATTCCGCGCTACAAATTTTGAATCACTGATGTATCCTTGCTTCATTTTCTGCCGAATTCTGGGAGTATTTCCATATAAGATCAGGGCTTCAACCATTAAGCCTTGTAAACCATACTACATTCTATCGATTATTGTTATCTGCACTTTTTGTGTTTGCGAATTAAAAAATCTTTATGACCTCAATTTTACTAATAACTTTATGTTAAAAGGAATTCCCATTAAACTTGAACGTAACTGTTTCTACATTTTAAGTGGTTTTACAACAGTTATTACATTTCTTTTGAGTGGGCCACGAATGCGTTTACTTCAGACCATACTGGTGGTCTCTTTGAATTTGTCAAAGGAATCATATCGGAATCTATCTAAACTAATCCATGCCAAGGACATTTTTGGATTCTTTTATATAATTGTACAAGTGCCGATATTTTGTTATAATTTGCCATATAATACCTTGTACCAGATTTTCTTAATATACATCTGTTTGCTTGTATTTCAAATGGATATGTTATACATGAATTGTGTTTGCATATTAAAAGCTTGTTTCAAACAAATCAACGATAGTCTGGCACATTTGCAAATATTCATGACAAATGATGAGCCATATCTTTTGAGAACCTATTACAAGCAAAGAAATCCGTTCCTACTGATGCAGCTCAAAGCTCAGATAAAACAGCATCTAGCAGTTAGTGACATAGTACAGATGTTGACAACGATTTTCAGTTTGCAACTTCTTTCTACGATAATTTTGACATTCATTGAAATCACTTTCAATCTGTACTTTTACCTAGTGCAATTACAAGAGGGAGCAACGTCTTTAAACAATCTGGCAAAACAGGTCTATAACGAGATCTTCATTACAACTTTTACATATAATATTGTAAAAATTTTGTTGATAGTTTGGGCTTGTGAAACTGGCAAGAATCAAGCCTTGATGATCAATACTACCGTTCACGACATGTATAACGGTACCAGCGATAGAGAAATAAAATATGAGGTAAAAAAATTATAATATAATTCGTACATTTAATACATATTTTGTTAATACTAATTATGTTCCGCATATAGGTATTAACGTAAATTTTATTACATTATTAAGTTATAACTACATCTTGCAATTGTGTTTTTAACATTTTTTAAATTCCAGTTACAGTTATTTGCCATGCAATTAATGCATCGTAAAAATATTTTTTCTGCAAAGGTACTTATTGTGGACGCTACGCTTCTTACTACGGTGAGTAATGAATCATTTGCTTTCATTAAATAAATATAAGTATATATTTAGCTTTATTTTGAAAATATAAGTATTGCTTTTTTAGATGATGGGTAGTGTTGTCACGTATCTATTAATTTTGTTACAATTTTTGTCGATGTCGAATATTTGCAATAGAGTATCTTTAATTCCTTTAAAAGATATAATATAATCTAACAGTAAAATATCTGGATCAAACAGTTGAAGATATTTTAAGAGATATATATACTCATTATTTATTATTGTAAGTAGAAGGTCATGTTATAACTAGAATCTCTCGAGGTGTATATATTTGTATATACATTATCGTTTAAAATGGCCAAACTAATGAATATTCGTCTTTAATTATGTTTCAACATCATAACACGTATAATACATCGGTAAATATTCAATAAATTTGACATTTCTCATATTTAAAAAAATGATATTTATAAAAAAGGATACTCTGTAGAGAAGAAGAATACAGATTTCAAAATCGACAGTCCATGATATTATCAAACATTTTCGCAAGAGGAATTCAAACAAAAATCGAAGAAAGATGGTCAAAGATTACATCTTTGCTAAAAATAAAGCAATTATATTAACCAGTAAATGTAACAAATGACAGACGGCGATAGAAATGATTTTATTCATTGTCATAGTAACAATATATATATATATATAATCTGTAACTATAGTAAAAAGAGAAATGTAATCCTTTTTTGTAATATTTCGACGAATATGTTTAATTTATTAATGATATTCCAATTAAAAAGTAAATGAAAAGGAAATGTGAGTTATTCCGGGCCATAGATTTTGAATCATTAAAATATTCTCGCTTCACTTTTTCCTGGATTTCGTGAATAATTCCATACGAGAGTAACGTTTTAACAATTAAGACTTATAATCTAAATTACATTCTATTGACTATTGTTATATGCACTTTTTGCGTTTATAAAAATTGTCTATGACATCATAATATTGTTTATAACATTTTATATAAAGGCATTTGCGCTAAATATGACTACAATATAACTGCATCTGTGTCTTAAGTGATTTTACAACAATCGTCATATTTATTTTAAATTGACCACGAACGCGTTTACTTCAGATCATACTGGAAGTCTCTTTCAGATTGCCACAGAAATCAGAATCTATCTAAGCCTAATGCTAAGGACATTTTTGGATTCTTTTATAGTCGTGCTAATGTCGATATTTGATAAAAATTATAATTGAATGTCTTATATTATATTTTTTCGACATACATCCATTTACTCATGTTTTAAATGGATATGCTGTACATGTGAATTGTGTTTGCGCATTAAAAGCTTGGTTCAAACAAATCAACAACGCTCTTGCGTATCTACGAATACTCATGACAAATGGTGAGCCATGTCTTTTGAGGGATATCTGTCTCAAGCAGAGACATCCATTTCTACTGATGCAACTCAAGGCTCTGATATAACAGCATCTGGCAATCAGCGACATAGGCTGTGTTTCAAATTTATTGCCAGTACTGAAAATGCTAGTTTACGTTACGTGTATTATAGATTTTCAGTACTGGCAGTTAATTTTAATTGACAACGAGCTTTAACTTCACAACTCCTTTCTTAACGATAATTTTAATCTTCATTAATATCACTTTGAATATGTACTTTTACTTATGTTAGATTATAAGAGGGAATTTAAATCAGTAATATAGTAAAACATGTCTCTAACAAGATTTTTGTTGCAACTCTGTAATCTATTATATGTATATATTTATAATATATATTTAAAAAATAATATTTATAGTTTTTGGATGCAATTGGTAAGAATCAAGCTTTGGAGATTAACACCACTGTTCACGACGTGTATAACAGTACCATGATAAAGAAATAAAATATTCATATATTTTTGTAATTATGCTCCTAGTATATTAACATAAATGTTAATATATTATCAGAGATTCAAAACTACGTACTTCAATTCTGTATTTAATAATTGTTTTTAACTCTAGTTACAATTATTTTCCATGCAATTAATGCATCGTAAAAATATATTGTATATATCTTCTGCAAAGGTACTTATAGTGAATGCTACGCTTTCATTGAGATGAATGAATGATTATTCATTTGCTTTTGTACATAAATAAATGTAAATATTTAGGAATATTTAGAATGTAATAGGAATATTTAATCATGTTTCGTGATTTTATTTTTTTAGATGGTGGTAGCATTACTATGTGCCTATTAATTTTGTTTCAATTCTTGTTTTTCAAAAATGTCAAATTTTTGTGATTGAAAATCTACAAATATAATCTGGTTAATAAAGATACATCACCACCCAGATCGACATATACATAGATAAAAGATATTTTTGAAATTATATATACTCATATTTATTATTATGAATAAAATGTTATTGTGAATAATGGTGTTTTATGGTTGTAAATGTATTTGTATATACGCACAAATATTCAGAAACATTTATAAGTCTTGTGTCACGTATATATTAATAATCAGTGAAAAATATTATATGTTTTATTTACGTATATAATTAGGTATTACATATAATGTAGAGTTTTCTAAGAAGTATCATTTTTTGACTTATTAAACACGTCATAAAATATCTATTAATAAATTCAAATGTTACTTGGTAAGTTTAATCTGACTTATATATTTAATATGTAGCAATTTGTACAATAAATAAAATGAATCATACCTTAAATATCGTTATAAGTATATAATATTATGGATAATACTATAAATTTATACTAATATATTTTAGCAGTATAATAGATATTAATTTTTTGTTTTACTAATGTTATATGTATATTAATAATATTACAATATAATACGCAATGATAAATTCAATCACGTTGATATCATATACATGTTATAACATTATGTGTATAAAATAAAATGTGATTGCTTTATTAAATCATGTTATTTTTTATCAAGAATATTAAAAATATTTCTCAAATACATTATATAGAGCAAACTATTATTTATTATTTATTATTTATTATTAATTCATTTATGTTTGCTCTTCTTTTCTTAATTTTATATATAATTTTATATATTTCTATTGTAATTTTGTATTTATCTATGTATGAATTTAATTAAGAACCAAGAAATAACTTGATAACATTTATTCACTTTATACATTATCTAGATGTGCAAGATTGTGGATTGCATGACACATTTAATTATACATCACTTCATGCGTGTTCCAGAGATAAGCAAAATGCCATGGTTACTTCATAACTAACAAATTACTGGAGTCTTATTTCGTTATGCGATGCAATAATTATTTGTAGTTTTAAAATTAAACTCGCCCAGTGTAGATTGTGAGAAGTTTATGACAGTTTACGCATTCTCCGTAAAGACAAACAATTATATTTGGAAGAGAATTTCTTGTAAACATCGTTAAAGTGCATTGATAACATAATATCTCTTCGGCTATAGTGTATAATTTAAATAATTGTATTCTTATATATGTATACTTCAGCGAACATGTTCAATTTATTATTGAAGTTCCAAGCATTTATAAATAAAAAAAAAGGGAAAATATGGCAACTGTTCTGCGCCACGGATTTTGAATCGTTAATGTATCCTTGCTTCACTTTTTGCCGCATTCTGGGAATATTTCCATACAAAATCAATGCTTCAAGCATTAAGTCTTGCAAACTATACTACATTCTATCAACTATCATTTTTTGCACTTTTTGCGTTGATGAAGTAATAAGTATCTATGATGTCAATATTTCTAAAAATATTGCATTCAGAAGTGTGCCTAGGATACTTCAACTTAATTGCTTCCACATTTTTGGCGGTTTCATAGTAGCTGGCACGTTCATTTTGAGTGGACCACGAATGCGTTTACTTCAAACAATATTGAATCTCTCTTTAAGATTGTCCCCGGAAACATATAAGAATATATCTAAATTAATCCATGCTAAAGACATTTTTGGTTTCTTCTTCTTAATCATACAAGCCTTGATATATTTTCCCAATATGCAGGATAGCGTTTTCCGCCTGGTTGTTGTACAATATATAATCCTGCTAGTGTTCCAAATGGATATGCTATACATGAATTGTGTTTGTGTTTTAAAAGCTTGTTTCAAGCAAATCAATGATAATCTAATGAATCTTCGAAGATTCGTAGCGTACCATGAGCCATATTTTTTTAGAGCAATCTATCAGAAATATCCATTCCTATTGATGGAACTTAAAGCTCTGGAAAAGCAACATCTGATAATCAGCGACACAGTACAGATGCTGACAACGATCTTCAGTTTGCAACTCCTTTGCACGATAATTTTGACCTTTATTCAAGTTACTTTCTACCTATATTTTTACTTAATTCGAATACAAAGAGGCGACTCTGTAAATCAAGGAGGCAATCTGGAAAGTCAGGTTTATTATAAAACCTTCATTACAGGTATTACATATTACATTATAAAAATAATGATGTTAGTATGGGCTTGTGAAACCAGTAAGAATCAAGCCATGGAAATCGGTGTTACTGTTCGCAACATGTTTAACAGCATCAACAATAAGGAAATAAAATACGAAGTAAATTTTTTAACAGATATAAATTTAATTCGCACTTTCTATGTACTTTGCTAATTATATCTCGTGTATATACTAATGTAATTTTTAACCTTCAGTACCTACATTTCCAAAAAGTCTATCTATCTACATTCAGGTATTTGTAAAACCAGTGTTTTCTTTTGCTTGTATCTCAGATTGTAGTGCATCAATTTTACTTAATTTATTTTATCTATCGTTTGAAGATTGAAAAAAAAAAAAAAGAATTTTTGAGTTAGAAAGTCTAAAATATCGTAGCACAAAAGATATTTTGCAATAATTAAAAAGAGAGCAGAAAAAAACGTCTAAATTATAAAAATCGGAGGAGAGGGGTTACGCTAACATTTGTGGGTACTGAGGATTAATATATCATGAGATGTTCAAATTCCTGTATTCGACAATTTTTTTATGTTGCAGTTGCAGTTATTTTCCTTGCAATTAATGCATCGTGAAAATATATTCTCCGCAAAGGGATTTATTGTGGACGCTACGCTTCTCACTGCGGTGAGTAATATATATATATATATATATATATACACAGCGAGAAGAAGAATGCGAGCTAAGGCGGAATTAACAAGGGA
>NW_017259586.1:232141-233560 GCF_001594045.1 Atta colombica
AGTAATTAAATATTAAGCATATATTTTAAATATTAAATATTTTTATTTTTATTTTTATTATTGTAAGTAGAATATAGTTGAAAGTCACTTTTGCTTATAAAGATATCTTGTACAAATATATGTATAGTAATATATATATGTATAGTAGTGAGCAGAAAAAATATGTGACTTATTTTGCCTATATAATTATTATCCATATTGTTCAACGATATAATAAATTTTTACGAAACGATACGGCATTGTATTGGAAACATTTTAAAGTAAATATTTTGTGATATACAAGTTGATATACGAATATTTTTGAAGTTATTAATTTTTGACTTTGTGATGAACAAATTGATTGACAGTGCAAAAAGATGTAACATTGTAATCAAAGCTCAACTAAATATTAATAATATATTTTAATTTTACAATTGCTTTTTTATTGATTTAAGTTTTTGTATAGACATAAACAAAAAAAAATAAAATTACTAAAATATGATTTTCGAAAATATTAATTTTATAATTTTTTTATGTCTTTCACGATTAAATCGTCTACACAACTATGTATTTTTAAATAACATATTAAAAAATGGCATCAATATCTTTAATAGAAAATAAAATGTAAAAAAATTAAAATTGCGTATTTTTTGCTCTTTTAGTACTATGTAAAGAAAATCGTGCTCGTGTTGCGCGTTCACTTGGTGCGAGACACTACTGTGTCTCTTAATTTCGAGAATTTTACATATGACTGTAATTATACAAATGACCAGTATGAGTCTGGCCACGGTTGTGAATGCAATTACTAATGCATGCAACTAAACTTTACTACAAATAATTGTATTTCATTGCAATTACAAATATTGATCTCTGTTGAGTTTTTCTTCAATTTTAGTAACCTAGGTTAAAATGTTTAATAATAAATAATAAATATTTGTTATATGCATATTTGTAAATATATTTAAAGATTTAATAATTGAATATAATTTTCGAAAATAGTTACGAAGATTTTTAGAAATATTTATATATACTTTAAATCTTATTTATCATAAGTATAATAAACTTTTGTTAAGGCATATAATGTGATCGATGCATTGTCGCATTAATAGTTCAAGCTATTTGTAATTCCATTAATTTGTCTTCGAAGCATAATGAATTAATCATGCATGTTAGGATAATTTGTTGTTTAGAGATTGTAAAATTGAATATATACCTGTAATATTAAATATATATTTAAGAATTTTATCAGATAAATATATCGATTAATTAAAATATTAGCATCATTCTTGCAAAATCGATTCTCTTATAATAGTGTATTTATTATACATGTCTTTTTTGATGGCATCAGTGTTTCTCAAAACGTCCATAGAATCATTTAACAATATCTGTGTGTACAAAATTTACGCGCGCTGGCATACGTACAAAGTATAATTTAATATA
>NW_017259586.1:233660-246914 GCF_001594045.1 Atta colombica
ATAATCAATCTGTATAAAGTTCGGGGAATTAAGAATAACATTATGTATTATAGAAGTAGAAAATAGCAATTTTATTAATCTTATTGCATCCCGATTACACATTTGTATATGTACAATGTACATATGTGCATATGTACATATTGTTTGTCTGTAAAACCAAAAAGATTAAATCTCGAAAAATTATGATTTCTCTATCATAATTAGAAAGATTAAACATCTCATTTGTAAAATAAATTTTGAATATAAGAGTATAAAAACGATTTGTTAATGGATTCTTAAAAAAGTCACTGATGTACATCTATAATGTAATTTATATCTCTTGCTTCATTTATGCACATGTCCCAATTACATATTATTCTTTTATGTTCTAATAAATGATGATAAGTATTTATGAACAATGATAAATATTTATTAAAAAGCACCATGGTTATCTGATAACTAACAAGAAATTCTTTCAAAATTTTTATCATTTCATGTAAAAACTTCTTACAGTCTTAAATTAAAATTCAATGTGAGTAGATTGACAGTGAAGAATCCATATCAGTGCACATATTCATTGTAAAAAAACAAATTCTAAAAACACTTAAAAATAAAGACCTCGCAATCACATTCTACTTGACGATGAAATGCATTTGTAAAATGATTAATAATTCTTAGATTATTCTTTAGTGACATCCTACTAATCATGTTCACTTCGTCGTGAAAATTACAAAGACGAGTCAATGACAAAATGTAGAAAAGATGGCAACTGTTCCACGCTACGGTCTTTGAATCATTGATGTATCCTTCCTTCACCATTTTGCTATATTCTTGGAATATTTCCATATAAAATCAACTCTTCGGTCTTCGAGACTTCCATACCTCGTTATATTCTTTTTTGTTTGTTTGTTACCTGTGTTTCTTTATTGTACTCTCTATATATTCTCTATATATTTGATACTTTTGGGAGTATCAAATAATACTCAAAATGCTCAACCGTAGTTGCTTCTACATACTCAGTGGTTTTGTAATAATTGTCACGTACATTTTGAGCGGACCGTGAATACGTTTGCTTCAAACCATCTCTTCAAAATTATCTCCGGAATCATATCAGAAGTTATCCAAATTAATTCACACCAAGGATCTCTTAGGTTCTTTCTTCCTTATTATTATTCAATTGCCATTATATTTCAATACAAGTATCCATATTATAATATCCGATTATAATTCGATTATAATCAAGATTTTTATATTATACGTCCAGATAATATTTCATATGTTGTATATGAATTGTGTTTGTATACTAAAGGCTTGTTTCAAGAGAATCAATAATAATCTGGAGAACATGCGATGGATGATAAGATACATCATCTCGGCCACAAACAAAGAAGTTCTTGCTGATTGAACTAAAACCATTGATAAAACATCTGATGATTAGTAACAGTGCAAATGCTGAACAAGGTTTTCAGTTTGCAGCTCCTCGCTACTATAATTATGACTTTTACTCAGACCACTTTCATGCTCTATTTTTATATATTATATTGGTGAATGAGCATATTCATTTTTCATGTAGACAATTATATTTATTGCATATTTTTGACGATATCCATAATATATTATTTTATAAAAATAATGTTGGTGTGGACTTGTGAGACCGGCAAAAATCAGGCTCTGCAGATTGGCATCACTGTTCATGACGTGCTTAATAGTATCGATGTTAATGAAAGCAAATGGTAAGTAAAAAAATGTAATTTAATTTATAAATTTTAATGATTATTATATAATCTCTAATGTGATATTTACACATTACATATAATAAATTTATAATTACATTTTGCAAGTTTGTTATTAATTAATTTTTGTTATTAATTAATTTTCTGATGTTGCAATTGCAATTGTTTTCCTTACAAGTTATGCATCGCGATAATACGTTCTCCGCGAAGAGTCTATGGACGCGACGCTTCTCACAGCGGTAAATTATTATTCATTTATTTTTATGTATCAAAAGTGATTTATTCATTTTTAAAAAATTTGGTTTTAGATAATGGATAACATCAGCACATATTTATTAATCTTGGTGTAATTTTTGAACATGACATATTATTGCGAGGAAAAAATTGCCACAAATACTACACACATTCACTGAAATGAAAAGATGTCATTAAATGAGTAAATATCTATTTTATTAGTATTCCTAGACAACACAGAAGTTGCACACGCGCTTCAAGGTTCAATTTTCATTTCTTGATGAAGTAAACGGCAAGGTTAATGAAACGTTAGCATTTGCAATGGATCACGACATGGCGATAACCACAAACATTTGGCACATATTAGATAAATTTAGAAAAATTTAATTTTTAGCATAATTAGATCTGTTATATTAGGTGTACAACTTTGCTTCCGCCGTTTTCCTATAGATGGCTTTAGCGGTAAGTGGTGGTCGAAATAGATCATAGACGTCATACAATAAACTTGGGCATCTGTCAACATAACCCCAGAAACATTAGTCGATTTGTGTCTGCATCATAAAATTATTCTCGATTGAAAATGTCAGTTTACGAGCCAAATTCTCGTCATTTGCGGGAGGTTTTGATTTTTTGCTTCAATATGAAAAAATCTGCGGCTGAGGCTTATCGAATGCTCTCAAATACTTATGGTGAGGCCGCTATTAATGAAAGAACGTGTTGTGAGTTTCAACGCTTCAAGAACGGTGATTTTGACGTCGAAGACCGGCATAGCGGTGGAAGAGAGAAGGTTTTCGAAGATGCAGAATTGGAGGCATTACTTGAGCAAGACTCATGTCAAAATCAAGAAGAATTGGAACGATCATTGAGAGTGACTCAACAAGCCATTTCAAAACGCCTCAAAGCCATGGGAATGATTCAGAAGCAAGGAAATTGGGTGCCGTACGAATTGAAGCCGAGAGATGTTGAACGGCGTTTGTTTGCTTGTGAACAGCTGCTTGAAAGGCAAAGACGGAAAGGATTTCTGCATCGCATTGTGACTGGAGACGAAAAATGGGTTCATTACGATAATCCCAAGCGCAGAAAATCATGGGGAGTTCCCGGCCATGCTTCCACGTCGACGGCCAAACCGAATATTCACGGCTCCAAGGTCATGCTCTGTATTTGGTGGGACCAGCTCGGCGTAGTGTATTATGAACTGTTAAAACCGACTAAAACAATCACAGGCAATCGGTATCGAATGTAATTGATGCGTTTGAGCCGAGCATTGAAAGACAAACGGCCGTAATACAACGAGAGACACAGTAAAGTGATTTTGCAGCATGACAATGCTCGACCCCATGTTGCGAAAGTGATCAAGACATAGAAACGTTGAAGACTTGGGAACGTTGAAATGGAAAGTCCTACCCCACCCGCTGTATTCTCCAGACATTGCTCCCTCTGACTATCACTTGTTTCGATCAATGGCACACGCCTGGCTGACCAGCACTTCCGGTCTTATGAAGAAGTAAAAAATTGAATTGATTCGTGGATAGCCTCAAAAGATGACCACTTTTTTCGACGCGGGGTTCGTACGCTATCCGAAAGATGGGAGAAAGTAGTGGCCAGCGATGGACAATACTTTGAATCATAAATGTATAATCAGTTTTTTACAATAAAGCCTCGAATTTCGGAAAAAAAACGGCGGAAGCAAAATTGTACACCTAATATATAATCTACTATTTTCACTGCTCTTACATAAAATAAATCAATGTAAGTACCAATAAGTCTATATTAAATTAAGATGTATAATATATGCAATAAATATATAAAAATGTAACAGATTATGTAAATAGTTCCTTGGAGATATATTTATCCTTCATTTATCAACAATAAATTTATAAAATGACGCAATATTCGACACATGCATTATCGCAATAATAAATTCATGTCTCATCATCTAATCATCTTTTTATCATTATTAAAATACAAAAATTGATTTTCTTTGATGAACTTGTGACCACTATACAGTATATCTGTAGAGTATGACGTAAATGTTAACTTTCATCAGTCGAGATAAAAATCTATTAATTCTAATTTAGATAAGGCGTTGCATCATAATAACTTGACACATTTTACAATATTATATTTGCTCATATGCCTATCGCAACAATACATACATGCCAATGTGTTTCAAAATGTACGCATAATTTATATAATCGTATTCGTATGTAAAATATTTATGCGTGCACGCATATAAAATTTAATTTACTATATTTTAATAAATAGTCAAAAGTATTTGTAATTCATAATTAATCAGTAAATTAAACTCAGAAATTAAATATTAATAATAACATTTTGGATAAATAGAAAATAAATATTATAATATTTTTGCATCTTGAATTACACATTTGTATATATGTAATGTGTATATACATATATGTTGTGAGACCAAAAAGACTGAAACTCAAAGAGTCATGATACAGAAACGTCGAACATCTCATTTGCAAAATAGAAAAATGTAGAATTTTTAATGGTCTGTATTTATTAATGAATCCTTGAAAGAATCACTAATCTATATTACTACTAATACAGTTTACATCTCTTGCTTCGTGTATACATATATAATTCACAGGAATTACATATTATTCGTTTATATTATGTTCTATGCCTCAATTTCGATCGAAGGATGCCATAGTTACTTTACAACTATAAACAAGTAATTCTTTGAATTCCATTTGACGCGAAAAAAATTTCTTGTAGTTTTAAATTTCAATTCAGTGTGAGTAGATCGAAAGTTCAGTATACAGTATTTGTATACTGTATAAGGAGATAAATTTTAAAGACATAACAAGAATAAAGCTATCGTAATTACGTTTCACTTGTTGATAAAGTTTATAAAATAATTAATAATTTTAAACTATTCTTTCATAAATTATTAATTATGTTCAGTTCATTGTCAAAATTGCAAAGACGGGCCAGTGGCAAAATGCAGAAAAAATTGCAGAAGCTATTTCACGCTACGGATTTTGAATCATTGATGTATCCTTCCTTCACATGTTGCTACATGCTTGGAATGTTTCCGTATAAAATTAATGCATTGGTCTTCGAGATTTCCACACCTCGTTATATTCTTTCAACCATCGTTATCTGTATTTGCATCATTTTTTTATTGTACTCTCTATATATTTTCTATATATTTGATTCGTTTGGAAGTGGATATCAAATACCCCAAATACTCAACTATAGTTGCTTCTACATATTCAGTGGTTTTATAGCGATTGTCACGTACATTTTGAGCGGACCGCGAATGCGTTTACTTCAAACCGTAAAAGACATTTCATCAAAATTGCCTTCGGAATTATACCAGAAGCTATCTAAATTAATTCACGCTAAGGATCTCTTAGGATCCTTGTTCCTACTTCTTGAAATGCTGATATATTACAAGATGAATATGCATTTTATAATCAAAATTTACATAATATATATTACTCTATTGATATTTTATATGGATATGTTGTATATGAATTGTGTTTGTATACTAAAGGCTTGTTTCAAGAGAATCAATGATAATTTGGAAAATATGCGGGAGTATATGATGGTATATCGTCTCGACAAAATATGTTGCAAACAAAGAAATCCATTATTGCTGATCGAATTAAGGGCATTGAAAAAACAACACCTGATGATTAGTAATACAGTGCAAATGCTGAACATAATTTTCAGTTTACAGCTCCTCGCTACTGTAATTATAACTTTTACCCGGATAACTTTCATTCTCTACTATCAAATATTGTATTGGCAAATAGGCATAATCCTGTTTAATGTAGAAGAATATCTTTATAATACGTTCTTGATAATGATTTTAATGCATTATTTTATAAAAATAATGTTGATAATATGGGCTTGTGAGACAGGCAAGAATCAAGCTCTGCAGATTGGCACCACTGTTCATGATGTGCTTAACAGTATTGACGATAATGAAATAAAAAACGAGGTAATAAAAAATGTAATATTTATGTGTGTGTGTGTGTGTGTGTGTGTGTGTGTGTGTGTGTGTGTGTGTGTGTGTGTGTGTGTGTGTGTGTGTACATACACACGGAGAGAATTTTTTCTTAGAATTTACCTTGCAAATATGAAAGTCGTGAGACACATTGTATTTTGAAGAATTTCAATGTAAACTTCTCTCATTCATTAATAAAGTATAAAATAAAGTATAAAAGTTTAATTAATTTTATTGCATAGTAAAAATCTTTAAAATATTGTATTGTATCACAACTATCATATTCTTAAATTATAAATAACTTAAACTTAAACTATAAATTTTAAAAGAAATTTTCTCCGTATACCTTATAGTATCTAATATATATATATATATATTTTACATTTAATATGTAAAATAATATGAATTTATAATTGCATTTTCTAATTTGGTTATTAATTAATTTACGGTCTAATGTTGCAGTTGCAGTTGTTTTCCTTGCAAATTCTTCATCGCGATAATACATTCTCTGCAAAGAGTCTTATTATGGACGCGACGCTTCTCACTGCGGTAAATTATTATTCATTATATTTTATTTGTTTAAGTGATTTATTCATCTTTTTAATTTTATTTTAGATAGTGGGTAACGTCAGCACGTATTTATTAATTTTAATGCAATTTTTTAAAATGAAATATTATTGCGATAATGAAATTGCCAGAAATGTTACACAAATAATTCACTGAAATTTTTTATTAGAATGTTTTAATAAAATACACGTATATACATATATACATATATATATATATATACATGTGTATGTAGAAATCTTAATTTATACTTTATTAATATTTATATCGATTTGTTTTAATTTTAATGTAAGTGCAATAAAAAAAGAAATTATAAAACGAATCTAATATTAAATCTAATATTATATTAAAAACGAAAAATTTTTTGTTAATGTATCTATAATGTTTTACATGACATTTAAACAATCATGAAATTTACATTTAAACAATATCATATTAAATTGAAATTATACTTTATACTACTTGAGTATTAACATCTTTGCAACTTAACATGTTTTTATTTATCATCAATGTTTTAAATGTATGACATTTAAATGTAAAACATTCAGATGTTATTTATAAAAAAATTTTATTTTTGCCTATAATTAGATCATGTAATAATTTATACTTTTATTGCTTTTACATTAAAGTAAAAGAAATCAATATATAAATATCAATAAGTCAGTATTAAGATTTCTAACGCAAAAATATAAAAAAATCTAACGGGCTGCTTAAACAGTTACTTGGAGATATTTATTATCTGCCATCTATTTATCAATAAAAAATTTAAGGCAATTAATTTAATTTATGTATTATTTATGTATTATTACAATAATGTAATTCATATGTAAAATCCGATCTCTGCCATTTTTAAAATACGAAAATTGATTTTCTATTAATTTATGTTATCTGTAGACCATGACGTAAATGTTAACAATTTCATCTATCAAGATAAAAAAGTCGACTAATTCTACTCTAGATAATAGTGTTGCATTTGCATTATAGCTTGATGAATTTCATTTCATGATATTACATTTGTTATTCACGACCTTCGCGACAATATTAGTGTTTTGCAATGTACACAGCGTAATTTAATGATATTCTTGTACTTACACTGTTAAAAATGTTCTTAAATTTTATTAACTTTTAAGTTACACAATTTGAATTTAATTTCATGATATTATATTATAAATTTAATATATTTTTTATGAAAATTTGTTTATGAAATTTAATGTACTTTTCACAAAATTTTATTAAAAGTACATTAAATTTCATAAATTTAATGTACACGTTCACTTCATTTAAGTAACTACTGCAATTTAATTTTTAATTAAATCATTCATTTAATTTCATTTATAACCACGAGTTTCATTTACATGTAAAGAAAGCTTCATTTACATGTAAAGAAAGCGTGGTTACATTTCTAACAGTAGCGTATTTTAATGATATTTTTGTACACTCATCGACCAAAAGGTTGCAAAAGATTTTTTTCTTATGGTTTTCGTAATGCATCCTATTCACCGAACAATTGATTTTTACTTACTTCATAAGTAAGAACTAATTGCTTGGTGAGCAGATACACACTGCATTCCGAAATTCATTAAAAAAAAGTGTTGCAATCTTTAATCGGTAAGTATACAATATCATATCTACAATGTACACAATATTATACATAAATAATTAATAATTAATAAATAAATAATTAAATTATAAGTTGATAATTTGATACAAATATTAAAAAGATAAATAATGTGAGTTAATTTACTCGTTTGCTGCATATTCAATATCATATACACATTTAAAAAATAAAAAAGTGTAAAATCGTTCTATATTTGAGTTGTGCTAATATATTTATATTAATACAAAGAATTTTAATAGTTGTTAACAAGTGTAATAACAACTTATGTTTGTCATAAATTTATTAAAATAATAAGTTAAACTAAGCTTTTAGTTGTTTAGTATTAGATATTATAAAGATATAATAATAATTATCGATCAAAAAACAAAGCTACTTACTATAGCAATAAATGACAGTGTTTTAAGGCAGCATTTGAAGATTTTGATTGAAATTCTCTGACAGATTAATCGAAATATCAATCTCGTAGATTAATCGAAAATTTATGTCGATTTATGTATTTATTAAAATTCAATCTACTTACGTATTGTCAGAAAGAAATTTTCGCAATAAAATTAATATAAATATAAACATTATTAATCATTTTTAGGTAATGCAATATATGATATAGATTTTTGTATACACACATTTTGTTGATAATGCTCTCAGTTTGTCAATAAAATTCTAAGTATAAAAAAGTAAAAAAAAAGACAAATATTCTATACTATAGACTTTCAATTGCTGATGCGTCCTTGTTTTATCTTTTGCAGCATAATCGGAATATTTCCATATAAAATCAACAATTTGATTTTCGATACTTTCAAACAACCTATCAGCTTTTATCCTTTCTATGTTTATGAGCTGCTAGTGCTTTATGAGATTGACATTGCAACGATTCAATCAAATTCAAAAGCATAAGGGAGACCACGGAAGAAATAACATAGAAAACAAATGTAACATTGCAAATCTATATCTAAAACAAATGAATGAGTTCAAGCATGTTTTCATAGCAAGCATGTTGACTGCTTTGGTTGATTTTATTCAAAGCACGAGACGTTAAGTTGATCAATTATTTGTACAGTACGTTTATGTTAAAAAATCACATCAAAAGTAATGTTTCAATTCAATATTATTTTGTAAATACTATATTAATTTTATTTATATAATTGTTAATTATTATTGTTTGTTTATTATATATTCGTGTAATAATAAATTAAAATTTATTTTCATGTTTAACTTTTGTATATTTAAAATATTTATAAATATATCTGAAGAAATTCTATCTAAGAACAAAAATAACATATTGCAAATCAAAGATCGATTAATTGGAAAATCAGAGAAAAGAAATACACAAGAAAATAACGACTAATACATTTACAACAATAAAAATTAAAGTCGAAAATTAAAGAAGTAAAAAGTTAATTTAATACAAAAAAATTTGTTCATGATAAATAATAAAAAAACAAAAATAAAAAATAAATCAAACAAAAAAAAGAAGAAAACAAATTGATTCTTTTCTAATAAAACGAAGTTAATTATTTTTTCTTCTTATATTTTGAATTTTATTCCAATAATCGTTCTAAAAAAATGAATGCAGTGCATGGAATGCCCACATAATATACTTATTTTTCTTTTCTTATATATTCTAAAAGTGTAATACTTTGTAAATACTTTGTAAATATGACTCTAAACATTTAAGTGTATATTTAAATAGCATGCCTTCTTGTCCATTTGCTTTATTTGGATAAATGATCACTATTATAGTTATAAGTTTATAGATTGGTAAGACAGATCGATTGGTAATAAACTATTTTCTATTCCTTAAATACTTTCTTAAAAGTTATTTTATAAATATAAATGTGTTATATATAAATATACAATCTTCTTAGTCATTTTTATAACATACCGTAAGAATAAGGCTGTAATAACAAGTAACAAAATAATTTCTAGTTCAGTATAGTTTCTGAAAGAAAGCATGTTTAACTATTTTAAAAAATCATTCTTTGAATTGTTCTTATTAATAACAACTATACTAAATGATAAGTAGAGAAGTGATAATCTATCTTCTAAAATTAAAAAAAGTATAATTTAGATGAGAGACTTTAGTAGCAAAATCGTTACTTTCATCCCTGGTTTTCTCTATTTTGATCGTAACTTTTTATATGTTCAATAATTTTATTCCATATAAATAGAAAAAAAAGAAATTTTTTATTAAAAACTACTTTAACTGAAACAAATATGTAGCAAAATTAATAGTTATAATATTTTTAATCTTGTATTTAACTTATATTCTAACCTCACATGTTGCAATTGCAGCCGTTTTCTTTTTAAATAATGCCCTCCAAAAAATGCATTTTCTACAAAGAATTTCATTGTGAATATTACTCTTCTCATTGCGGTAAGTGAATATTATTTATTTTTCAATTGTATTATTTACTTTCATAATTCTAATTTTAGATAATAGATAGATAACGTAACTATATGTATATCTACTAATCTTAATACAATTCATAATTGCCATAAATTTTTGCAACGAAGAGCTAATAAATAATGTTGCAAATATACTACAAAAAAGAGATATGTTAATTAATAAAAAAAACATATTATTAAATAGTCAAGATACCCTCTTTTTTCAATGTATGAGAATATGTGTATAAATAATATATATATTTACATACAGATCTTTATATCATGCATATATAATATTCAATTACAAAAACAAACCGTTTTATTCTCCCTCTTTCTTTCTCTCTCTTTCTCATTTCATGTATAACTTTGAGGTATGATAACATTTGTGAAAATTATCAGCTTTGAGTAATCTACCTATTATTTCATTACGAAATTAAAACATAGTAACAATGTTAATAAGATAATACAATTTTGAATGCATTTCTAATATGTAAGAAAATATTAAATTAATGTTTCAAATTTCTTTTCAAAATATAATGCATCAATCTGCAATGATTCAATGTTTAATATTATAACAAAAATATGGAAAGGTATTAAGCTTTTATTTTTCATCAATGCCATATCAATGATAATTAATAAAAATATATCTGGATATATTGCTTTTTAATTTGTTTATAGCATTAGAATACATTTTTTTCTTCATATTATTAATATTTAATATTTTATTAATTATTTATTTAGCGCAAGAAAATAAGTCGTATGAACTATAATACATGTTTTGTAATATTAATTAAGCAAGAATTGCTACATTTTGGCTGCGGTCAAAGTCTCACTAAATGCTTTGGTTGAAGCGTTTGGTTGAAAAAGAATTTTACAAATTGACCAATCAAAAATTGTTTTAAAGCATTTGTAACATCGCATTGACCATACTCTTTAATTCACAATGCACAAAGGTAATTAATCATCATCGATCGAAGAACACCATGGTTACTTTCTACTAACAAACGACATTAGTGTTTCAAGATAGTAACAACTCATAGTTATTAACTGAAATCTTCTGAGTGTAGATCCAAAAAAAGTCTATGTTAGTTTATGTATTTATTAGAATATATTTAGAAAGAAATTCTCTGTCGCAATATATATATATAAAATATACTAATATTATAATATAAAAATTAATCATTTTGTGCAGCACAGCATATAATGTAGGTGCTGTATATTTATATCCTGCCAATAATGTTCAATTTATCAACAAAATTCCAAGAATGCATCAAGTGTAAAAAGTGTAAAAAGTGGAAAAAATGGCAATTGTTTCATGCTACGAATTTTCAATCATTGATGTATCCCTGCTTCACCTTCTGCAATATTCTTGGAATATTCCCATACAAAATCAACGGTTCAATTTTCGAAACTTCTAAACAGCGTTACGTATTACCAACTGTCGTCCTCTGTATTCTCTGCATTTACGAATTAGAAGTGCTTTATGAGATTGACATTGCTGGAACGATCAAATTCAGAGGAATACCTAAGACACTTGAGCGTAACTGTTTTTATATACTCGGTAATTTTATCGCGATCATTACATACATTTTAAGCGGTCATCGAATGCACTTGCTCCAGACTATACTGAATATCTCTTCAAAATTGCCTACCAATTCATATCAAAAGCTATCTAAATTGATCCATACTAAGGATATCTTCGGTTTCATCTATTTAATGGGACTAACGATGTTCTATTGTTATACGTTGGATTCCAATAATTGGCACAAAGCGTTTGTACCGTATCTTAATCTAATAGTATTTCAGATGGATATGCTATATATGAATTGTGTTTGTATATTAAAAGCTTGCTTCAAAAGAATTGACGATAATCTGATAAATCTGCAAAAGCATGTGATAAACGATAAATCATTTCTCCTGAAGCGAATTTATTACGAGCGTAGAAATCCATTTCTGTTAATGGAACTTAAAGTTTTGAAGAAACAGCATATGGTGATCAGCGATACAGTGAAAATGCTAAACGTGATTTTTTGTCTGCAACTCCTTGCTACTACAGTTATGACATCTGCCGAACTCACTTTCTATCTATATTTTTATATAGTGCATTGGAGAAGTGGCACGTTAACGAACCATCTGAGCAATGAGATTTATGATATATATTTGTTAATGATTATGACATATTACTCTATAAAAATAGGGTTGATAGTATGGGCCTGTGAAATCGGTAAAAACCAGGCCATGAAAATTGGCACCACCGTTCACGATTTACTTAATAATATTTCAAATGCACAAATAAAAAACGAGGTAATTTTAAAAAAAAAGGTATCTTTAAAAGAAATCTTGTAGAGTTAATAACAGTAATTTCGTGTTTAAATTTAATCTCACGTGTTACAGTTACAACTGTTTTCCTTGCAAATAATGCATTGCGGAAATGCATTCTCCGCAAAGGGTTTCGTTATGGATGCTACTCTTCTCACTGCAGTAAGTGGGTGATTATTTGCTTCTTAATTCAATACGTATTGTTTACTTTCATAATTTTGATTTTAGATAGTGGGTAACGTAACTACATATGTATTAATTTTATTACAATTCTTGCTTACCACGCCAATTTGCAATGGAGGGTTAGCAAGTAATGGTACAGAAATAATTTTCTAAAAAAGATATTAATTAATAGTGAAAAATATATTATTAAATAGCAAAAATATTATCTTTTTTAATGTTATGAAAATACTTACACAAAATATATATATATATATATA
>NW_017259586.1:247014-259304 GCF_001594045.1 Atta colombica
GTTTATTATCAGCAAGCTAATACAATTTTGAATTATTTATTTTTAATATATAAGAAAACGTTTAATTAATATTTTAGATTTCTCTTTAAAATATCCATACTAAGAGAAAATGAAATAATTTTGACAATTATAAATTTTGGCAACTTTTGTAATTGAAGTATCTGTAATTATTTTTACAAAGTAAAAGAAACTGAAGTAGTGCTGTTATAAAAATATAGTCATGGTAATGAAAATATTAATATACTGTTATAATTATAAAAAATATTAATATACTATTAAATAGTATGAACTAAAACTTAATTGATAATGAAATAATGATTCAACTACATGGAGCAGTTACTTGGACTTCATGCAAATAGGTATAATAATTATATTTTTCTAGTTTAGACAAATATTTTTTTTAATAAAACATTTTATAGCATATAACTAATAATTAATCATTGTGAGGTAACTTAAGAAATACATTAAAAACCTTTTCTCTAAAGTCGCTCAGCACGAACAGTACACGGCATTGTCATCAGAGGGACGTACCGGAGTTCAGTTTCTCTCCAGAAAAAAAACCATTCAGCTTAAAATGAAATGCGCAGCGTTTCGAACTTGGAAGACAAAATTAATAAGAAATGCATCGTTTTACAATAACTCAAAGTGTTTAATATATAATAAAAATAAAAAGGAATTAAGCATATGTTTTATCGATGTCAGATATATAGACAATGATTAGTGGAAATGTTAACCATGAACAATTTAAAATAAAATTTCAATAATATTCTAAACAAGACCGTTTATATAAAAACATTACCTAAATATAAAAGAAGCAACATTTTCGGTCAAATATTAATACATATAAAATTCAATGTTGTAGACTATGTGCGACGTTATACGTGATACACGTAATTCTTAAGAATTTTATTCGTGCTCATTACAGATAATTTATTATTTTTTCATTTTTGTTAATAATGAATATCAAAATTTTATCTGTTCTTGATATTGGTGAATCATGGGAAGTATTATAAAATATTATTTATCCTAAAGTTTTAAAAATTTAAACGCATATTTGGCATTTTAAATTAACATAGGGTTAGCACCATTCAGACGGTTTAATATATATTATTTCGTTTGTGCAAATAATTTGTTGTTTTTTTAATGCCTCATATAAACAAGAAGTTATAATGCTTTGAAATAAACAATGATAAAAAAATAAACAATAGTAAAAAATAAAAAATTTTGAATATTTTTAAGCATTATAATTATATATCGCATGCGCGCGCGCATATCACACACACGCACGCACGCACGCACACATTTTAAAGTTGTGGTATAGAAATATTAAACCTTATATATTCAACAACTTAATATCTTATATATTTAATAAAAATCTAATATTAAAAATTAGAGAGTAACAATACTTGAATATGCTAAATGTAAATGATCATGATTAGAAACATTCTGAAAGTGTAGATATATAAATTAATTCTCGGCCCTTTTAATAAAAATATGTAGTTTATTTCCATAAAAATGAATAATCTTTCAATTTTTTTTACCTCTTCACTTCAATTCTGCAATATTAACAGATACAAAAATAGCGATTGATTGAAATTTTCATCCGAGTCCAAATGATCCACTCGTATAGTTGAGAATTAAATGTACGTGCCGAAAATTAAGTTGTACATCTCAGAACAGTTAAAGACTTTCAGAATATTACTGATCATATATGTCGTAGTCATTATTCCCTATTTGACACATACATTGTAATGAGTTTTATATATATAAATAATAGCAATTACGCATATATGTTATATTCTGCACAACAATGGTATAACAATTACCGATCGAAGAGCACCATGGTTACTTTATGACTAACAACTCCTTAAGTATTATTTCGATACAGCAACGCTTGCAGTTTTTAACTAAAGTTGGCCAGGTGTAGATTGCCGAAAAGCATACATTGCTAAACAAACGGAAAACTACATTCAGAAATATCTAACGCAGTATAACTCATGTTTACACTAAAGTATAACGAATAAAAATTTTTGGCTGTAATCTAGATTATTATAAATTGTTATATACCGATAATAATTAATGTCATTAAAATTTTAAAGAGGTGCCAAGTACAAAATGTGGAAGAAATGGCAGCTGTTCCATGCCACGGATTTGCAATCACTGATGTATCCCTGCTTCACCTTCAGCAGTATCCTCGGAATATTTTCGTACAAAATCAATGGTTCAACCTTCGAATCTTCTAAACAGCGTTACATTCTAGCAATCTTCATTCTTAGTGTTTTCAGTATTTACGTGCTAGTAATGCTCTATGAGATTAACATCGCTGGAACAATTTATATCGGAAGTGTACCTAAGATTCTTGAACGCAACTGCTTATACATATCCGCTAACTTTATGATGGTCGTCGCATACATTTTGAGCGATTCTCGAATGCACTTGTTCCAAACTATGATAAATGTCTCTTCAAAACTGCCTATCAATGCATATGAAAAATTATCTAAGTTGATCCATGCTAAGGATATCTTCGGTTTCTTCCTTCAAGTTATAATGGAAGTGATTTCTTATTCTAAATCGGATTTTACTTGGCACAAATTGCCTATATCGTACATTCATCTGATGGTATTGCAAATGGATATGTCGTATATGAATTGTGTTTGTATATTGAAGGCTTGTTTTAAAAGGATCGATGACAATCTAGTAAATTTGCGAGAATTCATCATGAACGATGAGCCGCATCTCTCGAGACGAATCTATCACGAGAACAAAAATTCATTCCTGTTAATGGAACTCAAAGCTTCAAAAAAGCAACATCTAGCAATTAACGATACAGTGCAGATGTTAAACATGATTTTCAGTCTGCACATCCTCACTACTATAATTATGACTTTTTCTCAGCTCACTTTTCATCTATATTATTATATAAAAGAGTGGGAAAGTAGCATATTTGAAAACAACATATTTAATATATTTTCTCATATATTTTCAATGATGCATATCACGATTCATTGTATAAAGATATTATTGATAGTATGGGCCTGTGAAACCAGTAAAGACGAAGCCATGAAGATTGGAATTACCGTTCATGATCTGCTTAACAATACCTCAGATAAAGAAATTACAGAAGAGGTAAATGAAAAAATAAAATTTAATTTTTATGTTTATCTGACATTTGATTAATGCAACTTTTTTATATTTATATAAAATCTATTAGTTCAATAATAGTTTTAGAGTTTTGTAATTAAGTGTGCTATAATCTCGGGTTTTGCAGTTGCATCTATTTTCTGTGCAAATATTGCATCGTGAAAATATATTCTCTGCGAAAGGTCTTAATGTGGATGTTACTCTTCTTATTGCGGTAAATGAACAATTATTTGCTTTTTAATTAATTCGATGTTTATTTTTAAATCTAATGTTTATTTTAAAATCTGATTTTAGATAGTGAGTAACATAACTACATATCTATTAATCTTAATACAATTTTCTATTAGTGCACATTTATGCAATGTTACGGCAGTAAATAATGGTACACAAACTTAATTAAAAAGAAGTATATAATTAACAACAGAAAGAAATTATTAAATAGTTAAGGTTTTTTCTTTTTTAACATAAGAATATGTACACATACATAGGATGTCTGGAAATAATCGCCAAATATTTCATGAGCAGGTAGAGCGGACTAAACTGAGTCGAAAAGTCCTTTATCATTTTGTAAGTATCCCCAATAGTTAACGAGATATTAATCTTTTTTAGAGATAGCCGCCGAATACTACTGCGAAGTGTATACGCCTACCGATCGTATGACGCGCAGGCCGTGGGGAACGGGAATAGCCTGGCAAGCGCGCCGTCCTATGAAGGCTTGCGGTGGTGTGCGCGGCACGGGGTGCTTGCCAAGCCAATCCCCAACTCCCAAGGCTCGCGCCAAATGATCGGTAGGCATATATACTTCACAGTAGTAGGTCGGGCGAGTGTGCTTTCTTTAAGTTAATATCTCATTAACTATTGGGGAAATTCACAAAATGATAGAGAACTTTTCGACTCAGTTTAGTCTATCTGCCCATGAAATATTTGGCGATTATTTCCAGATACCCTGTATACAAAACATTATATGATGCATTTTAGAAATAAGTCTTTAATATTTTACACTTCCGCTTATGTATCCTTTTAGCATAATAATAATAATAATGGTATAATAATAATAAACATATTTGTAAAAAAATGTTGTTTCGTGTATATTTATTAATTAGTTTAATTTTTATATCGTTATGAGTTGATATTATTTTAAATTTATTTTTAACATATAAAAAATATTCAATTAATAGGTATATCAGATCCCCAAAGTATTATTGATCATTCTGCGATAATTTAAAATTTAATATACGAATAAATATTAATAAAATCAATGTTTATATCAATGTTTTATGTCCATCCATAAGACATATAATTTTTAAAAAGAACTTCTTTATCATTATAAAAGTATACTTTTTATTACTAGCAATTGATGCATAGAATTTTATCTTTTTCTTTTATCTTATTGTTATTAAATCTTAAATATTAAAAGTCCGCTAAAGTTATTTCATAATATATTTTAAATTTTAAAATTGACTCTATTAAGATTATTCAATGAGTACCTTCTATTTCTTTTAAATAAATAAGTAGAATAATGTTCTTAATATCTCTGTAACAAGAATTGATAACAAGTTAAAATATACATATAAACAATAATAGTTTCAAACAATCGTTTTGAACTATGTAATTTTAAGATAATAGATTAAGTGATAATAGATTAAGAGATAATAGATTGAGATAATAGATTAACAGTTATATTTATTCGCATGCACATGATTATATTTTCATGCTTTGGCAAAAACATTCATTTTTAATTTGTCCACTATATTATAATACATCCTTTTTTATTATTAATATTACTGTTATTAATATTTAATATTTTTATAACTATTTCTTTAGCGCAAAGCAATTAATTTCACTATAACAAATGGAAATAAATTTAATTATAACGAATACTTTGTAATATCAATTAAGGAAAATTTGTTACATTGTAGTTTACAATACACAATACTAAACGTAATAATTATCGATCGAATATCATCATGGTTATTTTCTATTAATAAATGATTTCAAGGTAGTATTTCAAGGTAGCAACAATTTTACAGTTATTAACTCAAATTCTCTGAGTATAGATCAACGAAAAAAATTTATATTTAGAAGCAGTTAGAATTCAAAAGCTATATTCAGAAAGAAATTCTTACGGTAAAAAAATATATACTAATATTATATAATATAAAATATAATCATTTTGAGTAGTATATGATATAGCTTATAACGTAAATTATTGTATTCATATTGTAGCTACTAATGTTGAACAAAATTACACGAAGCTACTAAGTGTAAAATGTGGGAAAAATAGCAACTGTTCTGTGCTACGGACTTTCGATGACTGATCCTGTTTCACGTTTGCAACATTATCGGAATATTCTCGTATAAAAACAATGTTTCGATTTTCAAAACTTCTAAACAGCGTTATTATCAACTTGTTCTTTGTATTTTCTGCATTTACGAACTAGAAATACTTTATGGGATTGATATTGCTAGAACGATCAAATTTAAAAGCGTACCTAAAGCCTATTCAGTTGTGTAAGCGTAATTGTAAATGATTGTAGCTGCAAGAATTGAATGCAGTAGAATATTCTCCTCATATCTATTGGTCAATCCTTACAACTACAACTATTATGCTTACATAAGTGTAGAATGAGCTTACACTTGAGCGTAACTGTTTCATGTACTCGGTAAATTTCACTTATATCACGATCGTTACATATATTTTCAGTGATCTTCGAATGCATTTGTTCTAGACCATAATGAATATCTCTACGAAACCCATAAATTCGTATTAAAAGCTACCTAGATTGATCCATACTAAAGATATTCTCGATTTCATCTATTTAATTGAATATGCGATTCTCTAATAGAAATTCATTTCTGTTAATGGAACTCAATGAGTTAAAGAAACAGCCCTTGGTGATCAGCGGCACAGTGTAGATGCTATGATTTTCAGTCAGCTTTTCGCTGTTATATTTTGTTGAATTCACTTTAATTTAAACTTTTACATATTGCATTGAAAAAAAAAACGATACTAAACCAATTGGATAATCAGATTTATGAATTGTATTTATTAGTAATTATGATATATTACCCTATAAAAATGGCCTTGATAGTATTATAAGCCTGTGAGACTGATAAAAAAAACCAGGCCATAAAAACACTATCGTTGAAAACATTATCGTGATTATTATATACTTAATAACATTTCAGATGCGCAAATAAAACACGAGATAATTTTTTTAAAATGTATTTCTAACTAAAAGAAAGCTTGCAATGTGTATAATAGTAATCCCGTATTTAACTATAATCTCACGTGTTACAGTTATAGTTGTTTTTTTTGCAAATAATGCACCGAGAACTGCATTCTTCGTAAAGAGTTCGTTATGAATGCTACTTTTCTTACTGCAGTAAATGAACGAATATTTACTTCTTAATTAATATAGCTTATTTTCATAATTTTAATTTTAGACAGTTAATGTAACTGTATGTGCATTAATTTTGGTACAATTTTTTCACGCATTTTTGCGGAAGGCTTGCAAATAGTGTTACACAAATAATCTACTAAAAGAGATATACTAATTAATGGACGAAAAATATATTATTATATAGTAAAGATACTTTTTTTTCGGAATTATAAGAATATATATGTATAAATGTGAATGCATGTATACATGTGAATGATATCGTTTTGAACTTACTGAATAATCTATTTAGATAAGAAATTAAAACATTATTAATGTTAACATCAATAAGTTAAATAAAATATAGACGAAAATGTAGACGAGTACGCTAATATATAGTCGAAAGTTTTTAATATATAAGAAAATGAAATAAATTACAAATATGTATACATATAAATATACAATAGAAATTTCTCATACGAGAATAAAGGTACAAATATCAAATTTCAATATTCAATGTTATAATATAGAAATTTTGTATATACAATTAAAAATTTAATATTTAAACATTTTTTTAAATTATATTAAGGTTATTTTGAAAAAGTTATGACTTCATGTAGAGCACAATTAATTTGACATGTATGAACACATGATTTTTTAAATTATGTTCTGTTCTGTTATATTCTACACATCAAAGATAATTGTTACTGATCAAAGAGCACCGTGGTTACATTATTACTAACAATTGGCGATTTAGATATTGTTTCGCTGTTGAATACTGTTGCTACAGTTCGAATTGCCTACAGTTCTAAATAGAAACTGGTCAAGTGTAAATTAATAAATAATCCTTATTAAATAATCTTGAATCCTTATCGAATAATCTCTACATATAGAAAGAAATTCTTTCACAGTATGTTAATTCTAAAGTGTAAAGATTAATTCATTTTTGGACAATGTAATCTAAAATGCTGTATGATATAATTGTGGGAAATTCCTACTCTACCGATAATGATAAATTTGTCATTGAAATTTCAAAGATGCATTAAGTATAAAATATGGAAAAAATAGCAGCTGTTCCATGCTACAGATTTTCAATCGCTTATATATTCTACTTCACTTTTTGCAACATCGGAATGTATCTGTACAAAATCAACGATTCAAATTTCTTTCGAAACTTCTAAACAGCTTTACGTATTACCAACTATCATTCTTTGTATGTTCTGCATTTACGAACTAAAAGTGCTTTATGAAATTGATATTGCTAGAACGAGCAAATTCAAAAGCATACTTAAGACACTTGAAGTTTTTATACACGCGATAATTTCATCGCGATCGTTACATATATTTTGAGTAATCTTCGAATGCATTTGTTCCAGACCATAATAAATATCTCTACAAAACTGTCCATAAATTCATATCTAAAGGTGTCTACATTCATACGAAAGATATTCTCGGTTTCGTCTTTTTAAATTAGACACGCGACGTTCTTTTATAGTGAGATGAAATACGATTAACATAAAGTTATTGTATCGTATATTAATCTGATAGTATTTCAGATGGATATGCTATATGATTTGTGTATTGAAAGTTTATTTCGAAAGAATTGACGATAATCTGCTAAAGCGTGTGATAAACAATGAGCCATATCTATTGACACAAATCTATCACAAGCATAGATATTTATTTCTGTTAATGAAACTCAATGCTTGAAGAAACAGCACTTAGTGCTCAGCGATGTACATACTAAATATGATTTTTAGTCTGCAACTCCTCGCTACTACAGTTATGATTTTTGTCGAACTTTCACTTTATACTTTTACATACTGCATTGGAATATTGGCACAATAATAAACCAACTGGATAATCCGATTTATGATCTGTATTTGTTAGTGATTATAATGCATTATTCTATAAAAATAGTGTTAATAATATGGGCCTGACCATGAAAATTGGGACCATCATTCATAATCTACTTAATAATATTTCAGATACGCAAATAAAAAAGGAGGTAATTTTTTTGTAAGTATCTTCTTAACTAAAAGAAGTCTTTCAGAGTTAATAATGATACTCTTGTATTTAATCTCACGTGTTACAGTTGCAGCTATTTTACAAATAATGCACCGTAGAAATGCATTCTTTGCGAAAGATTTCGTTATGGATGCTACTCTTCTAATTGTAAGTGAGCGATTATTTGTTTCTTAATTACTTTAATATTTGCGTATTGTTTATTCTCATAAATCTGATTTTAAATAGTGGGTAACGTAATTATATATGCATTAATCTTAATTCAATTCTTATATACTATGCAATTTTGCAACGGAAGATTTGCAAATAATGTTACACAAATAATCTACTGAGAAAGTAATAATAAATAATTAATGGATCAAATATATATATATATTATTATAATATTGTGAAGTTAGCACCTCATTTTTCAAAAAATAAACTTTTCGTTATCGTTATATAATAAAGATATTTTCTTTTTTAGCGATATAAATATACATGTATATAAACATATATATATATATATGCATGTGTATAAACATATTTGTGAAAAATATCATTTTGAACTTATTGAATAATTTAATGATTTCGATAAGAGATTAAGACATTATTAATGTCAATATCAATAAATTAAAACAATTTTGAAATTATTTCTAATTTCTATATAAGAAAATGAAATAAATTATGAGTATGTATACATATAAATATACAGAAAAATGTCATACGGGAATAGTTAAATCTCAATAAATAAATTTTAAATACTCTATATATAATAAAAATCTAATATTTAATATTTTTTAAATTAATTATATAATTAATTATATTTGAGAAAGCTACCAATTCATGTAAAACACAGTTAATTTGACGTATGTACATATGATTTTCTGAATTATACTAGTTATGTTTTGTTTTGTTTTATTATACTCTGCACATCAAAAATGATGATTGTCGAAGAGCACCATGGTTACTTTATGATTAACAATTGACAACTTAGGTATTATTCGATGCTGCAATTGCCTACAGTTTTAAATGGAATTGTCTGAATGTAGATCAATGAAGAATACTTATCAAATAATCTTGAAGGCTGTATACAGAAAGAAATTCTCACTGTAAAATTTATGTGAATGCTAAAGCATAAAAATTAATCATTTTTGGACAATACATCTAAGTTGTTGTATGATATAAGTTATTGGAAACTTCTATTTTATCAATAATGATAAATATATCACTAAAATTTTGAAGATACACTGAGTGCAAAATGTGGAAAAAATGGCAGCTGTTCCATGCTACGGACTTTCAATCGCTTATGCATCCCTGCTTCATCTTTTGCCGCATACTTGGAATATTTCCGTATCGCATCAACGCTTCGACTTTTGAAACTACGAAACAGCGCTGTATTCTGACAACTGTCATTATAGGCACTCTCTGTATTTATGAACTAGGAATATTGTGTAGAATTAACATTATTGGAATCAAGTTTAATATCGTAGGTTTTACTTTTGAACGCAATTGTTTTTTTACACTCAATGGATTTATCGTGATTGTTACATATATTTTGAACGGTTCTCGGATGCACTTACTCCAAAATATAATGGAAATCTCTCTCAGACTGCCTCCTGATTCGTACCGAAAGCTATCTAAACTGATTCATGCTAAAGATATTTTTGGATTCTTTTTTTTAATCGGACAAACAACATTTTATCAGTTTATATTAGAGTTTAATAACATGGATAAGATTTTCGTACTATACATGAACTTGATAATACTTCAAATGGATATGTTATATATAAATTGCTTATGTGTATTAAAGGCCTGTTTTAAGGAAATCAACGATGATCTAACGAATTTGGGATAGATCGTAATGAACAAACCACATCACTTGAGGAGGATTTATCATGAACAGAGAAATCCATTCTTACTAATGAAATTCAAAACTTTGAGAAAGCAGCATTTGATTACCAGTGACGCCGTACAAATGTTGAATACAATTTTCAGTCTACAGCTTCTCGCTACCATAGTTATAATTTTTGTTGAGCTTACTTTCTGTTTATATTTCTATATATTTCATTGGAAAATTGATGCAAATATAAATCACAAAGTTTTTGATTGGTTATTGTTAACGTCTTTGATGTATCAGTATATCAAAATAATGCTGATAAGATGGGCTTGTGATACTGGCAACTGAGGCCATAGGAATTGGTACTACCGTTCATGAAATATTGAATGATATTAACGATGAACAAATCAAAGATGAAGTAAATAAAATAATTAGATTTGTACATTTTCTGAAGATATCTCGTGTGTCAAACTTTATACATTAAATCTGTGTAGTTAGTAATTATTTCTTAATCTTGTATATAATCATTATCTAATTTGATGTTTTGTAGTTGCAGCTGTTTTCCTTACAAGTATTGCAACGGGAAAATATATTTTCCGCTAAGGGTCTTATAGTAGACGCAACACTTCTCGTCGGGGTAAGTGAATTATTATTTGTTTTAAATAATGTGTATTGGTTATTTATATATAATTTTAATTTTAGATAGTGAGTAACATCAGTACATATTTATTAATTTTAATATAATTTTTAATTGCTAATCAAGTTTGTAATAGGGTTATAAACAATATTGCATAAACAATCTAATTAAAAAAACATAATCAAATTAAATAAAAAAATATTCTTTTCAATATTTAAACGTTTTTTTGTGTATGTTTTAATATTAGACACATGTACACGTAATAAGTGCATATAGAGACAAAACTTCATATGTTATATTTAATTGTAAAAATAAATCTTTACTGTGTGAATGTATTTTATTTGCTTATGTATGTCAAATATAATAAATATGTTTGTAAGAAATATGTTAATAACTTGAATTTAAAATTTGTTAGCGATAGCTTCGATTAGTCCTGTCTAATATTTAAATTAATTTAGATTTATTATAATTTTATTTTTCTCAGAACATGATAAAAGTGAAACATATTTTTGAAATGGATTTTATAATTAAAATTAATTTTCAAAAATAGCTTATTGAATATTTCTTTACCTTTTAAGCTAATTCATTTATTAACGATGATTAAAGGACATTTCATCAAAATGTAATGTGATTGATAAATTAGCGTGATAACATTGATGTCTTTCGTCATTATATTTTTTATTATTGCTAAAATAAAGGAGATTAGCTATCCTGCATGTAATTTATAGATTACGATCTGTTAAGAATTTCACCAAAGAGAATATATCGATTAATTTTAATCTAGATAAATAGTTAGATTAATCTTTATCAATAGCATTATACTTGTATTATTCTAGTTTCAATTTATTAACATTACATTTGTCACACATGTTTTTCACGATGTGATATTATACTTCAAAGCAATTGCGTAAATTAATACTTTAGTACACAATATTAAAAATAATATTATAAAATAAATTAAGTTTAATTTAAAATATTTTAATAAATTCACGAAAACAATATACTATAATATTAGCTGCACAAAACTCAAATATCAACAACATGTTTTGATCGAGAAAAAAATATTAATAATATTTTCTCATTAAACATGATATAATAAACTATATAAAAATTAAAAATCTTAAGTACCAAATTTGTATACGTGTGTGTGATATTATAAAAAATATATCCTACTAATGGATAATGTGTGGAAGATGTGTGTGTGTGGAGAATAAAATTTTAATCATTATTAAAATTATTAATCTTTATGAGCTATCAATGTATACTGTGAATTTATTGTTTCGTGTATATA
>NW_017259586.1:259404-259610 GCF_001594045.1 Atta colombica
GTACTTTACATGATAAATGATTGAAGAGTGTCGTGGTTACTTAACGACTAACAAACTCATTCAGTTTGGTCTCGTTTCTCGATGCACTATCTGTGTTTTCAATCTTAAATTTAAACTCACCAAATGTAAATTAATAACAAAGAGATATATCGGTATATAACGTTTATGTTGTTAGAAAAATAAAATTAAAAAAATGTATATATATA
>NW_017259586.1:259710-262358 GCF_001594045.1 Atta colombica
GTGTATTAATAACTGAAATAATTAATAACTTATAGTGTATTGATAATAGGATTAATTTTTAAATTGTACATCAATAGCTTAGATTGAAGTTCTCCATAATGAAAATATTCAATTATTCGTCAAAATTCTACAAACGGGCCAAGGATAAAATACAGAAACGATAACAATTGTTTCACGTACAAACTTTGAATCCTTGATGTAGCCTTGTTTCATCTAATTCTGTCGCATCCTCGGAATTTCATACAGAATCGATGTTTCAACTTTTGAGATTTACAAACCGCTTTTCATTCTATGAACCTTATTATCTACGTTTGTTGTAATATTGTAAGTTGCATTGTAAATTTGCGAGTTGATAATATTGTATGAGATTCACATTTCTGGAAAGATAATAATAAGGGTATTCAGAATTCTCGAGCGTAATAATTATTACATGCTCGCTAATTTCGTAGCAATTGTGACTGGTTTCATGAATACGTTTGTTATTGTTCAGGCCATATTGGACTTGTCAGCAATATAAATGAATTAACTATTAAATATTAAATATTTGTTTGAGTAAAAACTGTACATCTATCCTGTGCATGATGTTCATTTTATACCAAATTCTTCTGGAATTCGAGATAAATACGCTATATATAAATTGTGTATGTACTTTGAAGGCCTGTTTCAAGAGAATTGATGAGAATGGCACACTTGCAAAAAATCATAGTTAAGCCACGTGTATCAACGTTAACCTGTCAAATGCAGAGAAATCAATTTTTACTGATAGAACTCAAAATCTTGAAAAAGCAATATCTGATGATTAGGGAATGCAAATATTAAATGTAATCTTCAGTTTGCAATTTCTTGCTACTATATATAGTCACAACTTTTTCTATTATCATTTTCAAAATTTATTCTGCAGTACGTTGCAGGATGGAATATTAATTAACATTGATAAGCAGTTCATTTTCATACTTTACATCAATAGGATGTTACATTATAAAAATAACATTATTGATATGGGCTTGCGAGACTAATAAAAATCATGTCCGAAGAGGAGAAAATCATGCAAGAAATCAGCACTACTGTTCATGTTTGCTTAACAATATCAATGATGAGCAGATAAAAAATGAGGTAAAGAAATACGAAAATAAGATTATATTATTTACATATTATTTTGAAAATATAATTTATATTATAATAACACAATAAAATCTGAATATAAGTCTAATCTAAATCTGAGTATAATTATGATCTCTGATTAGTTTAAAAGTATAATTATTCTATTATTTCTTTCATATAATTATTTGAAAATTTGATATTGCAGTTGCAGCTGTTTTCTATACAAATATTGCAAAAATATATTTTCGATAAAAGATCTGACTGTGGATGCTACTTTTCTCGCATTAGTAATTACTTATAATTATTTGTTTTAATAAAAGGTTTATTGCTTACATTAATTTTTAGATAGTGGGTAATATTACCACGAACCTAATAATCTTAATACAATTTTTAAACACGTCTCATTTTTGCGATGAAAAGACAGCAATTAATGTTACACAATCTAATTAAAAAAAGTACGTAATCAGATAAAAAAAGTAATTTAAATATTAAAAAATATAAGTTTCATCACTATTAAAATTCATTATAAGGCAATATTTTGTATTTTTTAATAAATGTTTTTATGTAATATATGTAATTGATATAATAAACTCTTGTATTATATGTACAATCCGTATATAGATGTACAATATGTACAACATTGATAAGCATTTTACAATAACAAAACCTTATTATTTTGTTTTGTAACTTTTTTTCAACAATTCGCAGGATCAAAATCGATTTTTTCTTATCATATTTGGCTTGTTTATCGATTCATACAAGGCGAATTCTGTTTAATCAATATCCAGATTATCAGGCGCGATACAATTTATTTAAATGCAATTTAAGTCATAATGTATCTATTTATGAAAAATACCACTTATATTCTTAAATACTATTTGAATATAATTAGCTAGTTGATCAAAATAATAAAAAAAATTAATTTAAAGTTATATTTTGGATCAAAGAAAAAGTTTTGCAGATTTTTTTCAGTTCAAAATTATACATACAATATCTTAAAAATGAACGAAATTTAAATTAAAAAAAAGACTTTTAAAGCTTGAAATCTCTATTTTCGAAAAGCTATATTTTTGCTATATTTTTTGAGTTTCTGTGAATATAGTAATTTGTACATATAAAAAAACCTACAAGCTGAAAAAGATAAAAAATTTTCTTTTCACTTTGGATCTTTCATGTGCTCAAAAAATATTTTCGAAAATTTTCGACTATCTACCATGAAAGCTTTTCCTATAAAATCATTTTTTAAAAATGTTCCTATAAGTTTTTTGTTCCTAATTAAGTTAAGGGCAATCAAAGTCAGAATGCTTTTTTGTCTAACGCCTGTAATTCGCTAACAAAAAAATCGTAGGAACATTTTTTAAAAACAAATTTTTAGGAAAAATTTTAAGCTTTCAAATTTCGCAACGAATATATTCTGTATATAATTTTAAGCTAAAAAATCCGCAGAACATTTCCTCTAACCCAATACATATATATATATAAACTTATAAAAAAAAAATTATATCAGTATTATATCGATATTATAATATTATAATACCGATATAATA
>NW_017259586.1:262458-265206 GCF_001594045.1 Atta colombica
GTATATAAAAAATGTATGTATTTATATATATACAAACAACCAAGAAAAACAGATGAAGTTATATGTAATATAAAGATGTCAAATATTTTATGCAAAATGTAAATATAAGCTTTCAAAACAATCATTAGAAAGGAAGAAGTTATAAATGCATTTCTGAAAGCTATCAACCCACTGGGATTACTGCGCAGGATACTGCCGTTTCATGTGCATATAAACGATTTGACAAATATTGTTGCATGTCATAGCAATTATATTCATTTTCAAAAATGATAATTGTTAATCGAAAAATGCCATGGTTATATCAACAAAGTTTCTTGATTATCTTATGTCACTACAGGAGACTACAATTATTCGCAGTTTAGAAATTAAATTCATACAGTGTACGTCAACTGTGAAGAGTTCATATTGCTTTACTCACGTGTAATATAAAAAGTAAAAAGGTTACATTTAAAAAAGAAGTTCTCTCTCTACTGCATTTATATTAATACCAAAATATATTGATAATTATATAGATTAATAATTTATAGATTGCTGTCTACAATTGGATTTTTTGTCTTTTTTTGTGACATCATTAAACATGTTGAATTTATCAACAAATTTTCGTGAAGAACCTAAAAACAAACGAAAAAAGGAAAAATGGCGATTGTTTAACGCCAAGGATTTTCAATCTCTGATGTATCCTTGCTTCACTTTATGTCGTATTCTTGGAATATGTCCACATAAGATTAATGCTTCGACTTTCGAAGTTTCAAAACTATATTACATTCTGTCGATTGTCGCTATCTGCTTTTATAATATTTACATATTGATAACATTATATAATTTTCCTAATCATATAAACGATTTTCCTGTATATTTTATTATGTACTGCGCCTTAGTATTTGGCGATCTTATAATGATCATCTCGGTAATTTTAACCGGTCCGCGAACACGCTTTCTTCAGACTATATTAAAGATTTCTTCAAGAATACCATCAAAATCATATCAGAAGCTATCTAGATTGATTCACACTAAGGACATCATCGGTTTTCTTTTAGCTTGGATCATATTGATACATGCTTCCAAGCTGGAAACAACTATCTTATTTCAAAACTATAGCCATCTATTCGTACATCAGATGGATATGTTATATGTAAATTGCGTTTGTATATTAAAAGCGTGTTTTAAAGGAATCAATGACAATCTGGTAAATATGCAAAAATTCATAGTCACAAACAATGAATCACATTTTCCTAGACCGATCTATTATAAGCAGAAAAATCCATTCTTGATTATGGAGCTCAAGATTCTGAAAAAACAACATCTAACGGTCAGCAAGGCAGTACAAATGTTGAGCATGATCTTTAGTTTGCAACTTCTTGCTACAACAGTTATAATCTTTTCTCAAATCTCTTTGATTTTATATTACTACATATTGTTCAAGAGATATTTATTACCAGTGGACATTTTATTTGACATGCTTTTTCTATTATACACAGCATATCTTTTTATAAAAATGATATTAATAGTGTGGGCTTGTGAGACGGGCAAAAATCAAGCTCAACAAATCAGCACTTCCATTTATGATGCACTTAACAGTACTACTGATGAACAAATCAAAGATGAGGTAGTATAATAAAATATTGAAGTTTATTTAGAAGTATATGAAGTATTTAGTTTTAGAAGTTTATGATCTTTATGTTGTCTTAATGTGATTCATATATCATATATCATATATCATATATCATATATCAAAATAATTTCCGATATATTCTATTAGATTTATTACATTTTTTAATTCTATATTTCATTATTTTACGATTGCAGTTAAAACAATTTTCCTTGCAAATACTTCATTGTAATAATACATTTTCTGTGAAAGGTCTCGCTATAGACGCAAAATTTCTCGTTCGGGTAAGTGAATTGTCGCATTTTTTATTAATTAATAACTTATTTTAAAAATTAATAACTTTTATAAGATATATAGATTTAAGTTTTTCTTTTAGATAATCGGTAGCATCACCACGTATGTAATGATGATATTTCAATTTGAATTTGTTTCATGCAAAAAAGAAATGATTCATGCAAATAATAATACGGAAGTAAAGCTACAACTGTAAGAAGAAATATATAGTATTAAACAATTAAATGTGTTATTAAAAAATTGGTTCTTATATAATAAATTATTTTTCATGTAAATAATCTTTTAATGTTTTATATTTGCATTTAAATACATGTAAATACATACTTATATATGCACAGAATAGAAATATTTTGAAAATCTTATTTCATATGTATATGGTAACAGTGAATTGGATTGTAAGGTTTAAATACACACATAAGAGAAATATATATACCTATATTAATAATAATACATAATAATACATAATATATCACAAATATTGATATATAAATTATTCTGTATAATAAATACAATATATTATATAATATGTAATTGTCGATTATTGCTTTTTATTTTCGTAATCATCAATGTAAATTAAATATTAAATAAATATTAATATATCCGTATAGTTTACAATTCTATTTATTCTATAAACATATATAAAGATAAAGATAAATTATAACTTAAAACTTCTCTTAGAAGATATACTACATTATTTTATCTAACATTTCAAATAAATTTTTATCTATTTTACTATAATTATTTTCATAAATATAAGAGTATAGATTAGTTTTCAAAAAATTGTAATATAATCATATTAAAGTTCATTTAAGAGTTTATGACAATTTTTTAAATTAATTTAAATA
>NW_017259586.1:265597-267820 GCF_001594045.1 Atta colombica
ATATAAATAAAGATGCCATTGCTTCTATTCACATAAATAATGTATTTTAATAGAACATTAATGTTCATTATTAATTAATTATTAATTAATAATAAATGTCTTTAAATTATTGATTCAAGTGGATATAGCAAGTCTGTATGCATACATAATTTAAGTAACACTTTATAACATTTTACGCAGCATTTACTGTAATCCATTTTCAAAGATATATTTAATGATATCGAAGAACACCATGGTAACTACAGGACTAACAAATGATTCCTTTAGTTATGTCTTTCTACATGAGGACTGATCGCAGTATTAAATTTAAATTCATCGAGATGGTATGTACAGACTAAATCAGTTTGCATACCTATTGAAGATTGTATTGAGAGATTATATTTAAACTTGTACTTGAAGATTATATTAAAAAAAATAACTTTAGTAATCATTTATATTGTTAAAGTGTATATAATATAGGCTGTAATTCATTATATAAATTGTCATTCTTTATAAATTTTCGCTAATCATATTCGAAAATTCGACGATATATCAAGAACAAAATGTGGAAAAGGCAACAGTTGTTTCACGCTATGGATTTTCAATCCTTAATGTATCCCTGTTTCATCATTTGCCGCATTTGTGGAATATTTCCGTACAAGATAAATGCTTCGACTTTCGAATTTTCAAAACTATACTACATCGTGTCTGTCTGTGTTTGCTGTGTTATTAAGTTAATACTCATTTACAATATTGTGATCTCTATTTCAACTCAAAATTTTGAAAAAATAATCACAGGAATTTCAAATATCAATTATTTAGTGTTAAACTGTTTTATAATAATCATCACGCAAATCTTAAGCGGTCCGCAAATGCGTTTGCTACAGACTGTGTCAGAAATCTCTCAGAAACTTTCCTCGAAGTTATATCAGAAAATGTCCAGATTAATTCACGCCAAAGACATTTTCGGTACAATCCTTTTTTTCCTGCAAGAAAGCATTTATCTTTATAACAAAAAATTTAAACAGAACATTTTCACCATCTTGGTTAAAGTGTCCTCATTGTATCTCTACATATTGATATTTGAGATACTTATGTTGTATGTAAATTGTGTTTGTGTATTAAAAGCCTGTTTCAAAAGTATTAATGACAATTTGGTTCACATGCCCAGATTAATGGTAAATGATATAAAATTGTGTGTTCCCGGATTGATTTATCACACACAAAGAAATCAAATCTTATTAAAACTTAAGGCCTTAAAAAAGTGGCATTTGAAAGTTAGTGACACAGTACAAATGCTGAACACAATCTTCGGTTTGCAACTCCTTGCTATTATAGTTACATTCTTTACTAATATCACTTTTGATATTTACTCTGATGTAATGCGCTGGCAAGATGGAGTATTTATTAATTTTGATATGCATTTTCTTCACATATTTTATTCACCAATAGCATATTACGTTATAAAAATGATGCTACTTGTATGGGCCTGTGAGACTGGCAAGAATCAAGCGCGAGAGATCAGCACTACAGTTCATGATCTACTTAATAATATCAAAGATGAGGAGATAAAGAATGAGGTAAAGATGAGAAAAGGAGATTGTTTTATCTATACATTATTTATTTTTTATATCGACACGATTAAATTTATTGAAGTATAATTGTAATTAATTATAATTTAACTTCTTTATTCCTGTATTTAATTATTTTGCGACCTAATGTTACAGTTGCAGCTATTTTCTTTACAAATATTGCATCATAAAAATACATTTTTGGCAAAAGGTTTCACTATAGATGCGGCGCTTCTTACAGCAGTAAGTAATCATTTATTTATTTTAATTATTAAAATATCTATTATTTATATTTACCGTTTAATGTTCAGATAATGGGTAAAATTACTACGTATTTATTAATCACGATACAATTTTTAAACATGTCGCATTCTTGCGACAGAAAAATAGCAATCAATGTTACCCAATTTAATTACAGAGATACATAAAACGAGGTAAAAGCGTTATTAAATATATAATATATATTTTGTTAATAAAATATAATATGCAATGTCTTATATTTTTATAAAAATTTTTCGTCAATAATATATTATGTTCGTACATGTAATTGTTTAAAACACAATAAGAATCTTACACAGTATATATGAATACAATCGATAAGAAATAGTAGTAATTAAATGACCATAATGGTCGAAGCTTGATGTTCAATGTTTAAATAATTCAATATGAAATA
>NW_017259586.1:267920-268832 GCF_001594045.1 Atta colombica
ACATAGAGGAAAGGCCCATATTATAAAATATCGAGTTTATTTTGGGTAAATGCTAGAAATCTATGGACAGAATAAAAAATAATAATAAAAAAATAATAATAATATCATTTTAAAGGGAATTTAATAAGCTTTAAGATGTTATTAAATAATGATAGATTATGTAAAATTTAATTCAAATTATATTTTTTTTATAAATTAAAGAAATGTAAAAAGTGAGCAAATCGCAAAGTCAAAAAATTGTACTCCTAATATGAGATGTCGAGAAATCGATATAAATAATCGATATAAAAATGCAAGTATATCAGTATTGCAATTAAAAAACTTTATTTAATGTTTCTAAACTACAAATAAACACAGCCAGTGTATGTGCAAAATGAGTATGCGTTGCATTATAGCAACCTAGCTGACTCGTCTTCAGATAGTTAGAATCAAGCATCGCAGAAACATTCGATGTTTATTATGATTCTTTTTATTACGAGTTTTTCTTATTATTGTACAATAACATTTATACTTCAGTAATGATTTTCACTATGACATAGGAACATAGATTTTAGAAATACGCTGGGTATCTCATATTACGATTTTCACACTTTATCGGTTTTACGATCATTAAATCTAACTTCTGTAATTAAGCAATTCAACATGTGACATATTTTTCTATTAATACGATCTTATTATATACTATCGTCATGAAGAATTTATTGTCAAATATTTATTTATTAAACAATAAACAAGGTTTAAAAGCTAACTTCAACGAAACTTGAAGACTTCTAAATTCTAAAATCTTTTTTTGCAACAACTACCGGCATCTAATAAAAGAAGTTTTTCCACTAAATAATTTTCAATCTAATAAACAATAAATTCATGGTGAAACCAATAGATAGCGTTTATTAGTTTTATTTAGCGAAAACA
>NW_017259586.1:268932-273811 GCF_001594045.1 Atta colombica
TCTCATAAAGACATCATAATATGTTCAAAATAATTGATTCAAAAACTTTAATATGTGGATCTATAGTACGTAAGTACTATAGATCCACATATTAAAGTTTTTGTTTCATTTTAATAAAAATTGCAGTGTCTATATTCCATATAAGCATATAATGATTGAAGGGACTATAACAGTGAACTAATCTACATTTAAAAAAAGAATCTTATTTGAGAACAAATAGTAAAGCTTGTAATTCATACATTTCCAATAACGCATGTCCAGTTGTAGGTTAGCCCATTATTGCAGTAAGCCTTTCAGTTTATTAAATTATATGTTGTAAGAATTACATATCATTTGTATTATAATCAATTCCAAGAGTGATAAGTGTCAATCAAACAATGGCTTTACAGCTAACAAATGGTTTCTTTAGTTTTGGTTTTTGCTGCATGCAGTATTTACTCGTAATTCCAAATTTAAATTCATCGAGTATAGATCAAACGCAGGAAACCATAGCATTTCATTCTTCTTAGGAAGAAACCAACTTAAAACTTATATACTTAAAAACAAAAAAATATTCGCAATCGCATCTATTTTAATACTAAAGTGCATATGATTAATGCAGTATATCTGATATAAAATGTTATGATCCATTATAAATTTTTATAATCGTGTTAGAAATGTTAAGGATAATCGCGAAAATCAAAATGCGATGGCACAAAAGATGGTGGTTGTGTTACGCAACAGACTTTCATTCTTTAATGTACCCCTGTTTCATCTGTAGTCGAATTCTATTTCCGTACAAGCTCAACATTTCGACTTTCGAGTTTTCGAAACCGTACTATATCCTGTCAACCATTGTTGTCTGTATTTTGTGTATTATAAACCTTGTATTCATTGACAATATTATTAAATCAAAACTAAATTATGGAAATCTGGTTTGGATTATTCACGCTGTTGTATACTATGTTCTCATCAGTTTTATAGTGATCATCACACATTTCTTGAGTGGTCCGCGAATGTATCTGCTATAGACAATAATGGAGGTAAATTACACTCGAAATCGTACCAAAAATTGTTCAGATTGATCCACATTAAGAATATATTGAATAATCATCAGAGTTGTGTAATTAACTATAATTTTGTCTAAAGTACTGGAGTTAGAAGACAAGTTTTTCACTATCCTGATTGAAATATCTACAATATATTTTGGCCTGTCGGTATTACAAATAATTATGTTGTATATAAATTGTTTATGTATTAAAAAGCATGTTTTAAAAGAATCGATGACACTCTGGTTATATGCAAAAGATTGTAATAAATGATATGAAGCCACGTCTCCAATGTAATATGCCACACGCAGAGAAATCAATTTTTGCTAATAGAACTTAGAATTTTGAAAAAGCAACATCTAATGATTAGCAATGCGGTACAAATCTTCAATCTGATATATATAATCTTCAATCTGCAACTCCTTGCTGCTTTAGTCATGTCTTTTTTAATTGTCCTTCGAGTTGTATTTCTACACAATACATTGGCAAAATGGAGTACTTATCGGATTGGCACTTTCTTCTGCTTGTAACATCTCTGACACATAATATTTTTCAAATAATATTAATTGTGTGAGCCTGCGAGACGGGTAAGAATCAAGTCCAAAATATTGGTACTACCATTCACGATTTACTTAATAATATCAATGATAAGAAAATCAAATGAGGTAGCTACATTATGACGTTATCTATATAATTTTTTGTAATTATTAATGCTAACACAATCTTTTTATATCAATCTTTTTATATCATCAAATCTACTGTAATCTATAATATTTGTTTTTCAATTTCATGTTTTTTTTTTCTTGTATTTAAATATTTTTTTCTAACGTTTAACTATCTTGCTAACATTGCAGTTGCAACTATTTTCTTTATAATTATTATATCGTAAAAATACATTTTTGATAAAAGGTTTGATGCGACGCTTCTTGCAATAATAAGTAATCAATTATATGCTATAACAATATTAAAATATCTATTATATATAAATTTTTGTTTTACTTTAATGGGAAATATTATTACGTATTTACTAATCTTGATACAATTTTTAAACATGTCACATTCTTGCGACAGAGAAGCAGCAATTAATGTTACACAATCTAATTAGAAGTATATATAAAGTAATAAAAATGTTTTAAATATACTCTGAAATACTCTGTTTTGTCATTGTTAATAAAATGTGATATGCAATTTTTATAGAGATTTTTCATTAATGTTTATGTTCATATATGTAATTGATTCAAAAATTTCAATAAATGGCTCTACAGTACGTAATAATCATTTCAGTAAAAATTTAGTATCCTATTATAAATTGTATCAGTACTAATGAACGATATCTTAAAGTTATTATTTATGTGAGTATTGTAATTTCTTTCTATGAGCACACATAATGATGAAGGGCTTACTAACAGTGATGCAAACCGACATTTAAAAGAAATCTTTGAGACAAATAGCAGATCATACATGCATTTTCAATATCGCACGTTCGATTGTGCGTTATCGCATTAATCTCATCGCATTAATGGGCTAATCATTTAAATTTATTGAATCATATGTTATAAAAATTACATATCGTTTTTATTAATTTATCCCAAGAGTGATAAGTGTCGATCGAAGAACACCACGGGTACCTTCACGATTAACAAACGGTTTTGTTTCTTTGCTGCATACATTGCTCGCAGTTTCAAATTTAAATTCATCCAGTATAGATAAGATATATATATAAAAATATGAAATAAATATAAAAACCGTGCATATATTTCTTATCAAAAGCCCAACTTAAAAATTACTTGGAAAAAGAAATTTCCCTAATCGCATCCATTTTAATGCTAAAATGTATTATATATGATTAATAATGCTGTATATCTTTCAAATTGTTACGTTCTCCTATAAATTTTTCTAATTGTGTTCGAAAGGTCAAGGACAATCGCGAAAAACAAAATGCCGAAAAAATGGTGCTTGTGTAATGCAATGGACTTTCAATCTTTAATGTATCCTAGTTTCACTTGGAGTCGCATTCTCGGACTATTTCCGTACAAGCTCAATGCTTCGACTTTTGAAGTTTCGAAACCGTACTATATTCTGTCAACAGTAGTTATCTGCGTGTGCGGTGTTACGAACTTTGCACTCATTTACAGTATTATTAAATCAAAAATAGATTTTGGAGATGTAATTTGGAATATTCACACTGTTATATACCATTTTCTCACCAGTTTTATAGTGATCATCACGCATTTCCTAAGTAGACCGCGAATGCGCTTGCTACAAACAATAATGGAGATCTCTTCGAAATTATCCTCAAAGTCGTACCAAAAACTGTCCAGATTGATCCACGTTAAAGATATATTGAGTAATGTCGTCAGAATTGTGCAATTAAGTATAAAAATGTCTAAACTATTGAAGGCTCAAGATAATTTTTTCGCTATTCTGTTTGGGCTATTTACAATATACTTCGCCTTGTTGGTGTTACAAATAATTATGTTATACATAAACTATGTTTGTGTATTAAAAGCATGCTTTAAGAGAATCAATGACAATCTGCTGCACATGCAAAAGTTTATAATAAACGATATGAAGCAAGATGCCTCCAACGTAATACAACACACGCAGAGGAATCAATTTTTGCTGATAGAACTCAGAGTTTTGAAGAAGCAACATCTAACGACGCAGTGCAAATGCTGAATATGATTTTCAATCTACAACTCCTTGCTGCTATACTTTTTAACTCTCACCTTTGATTTGTACTTCTTTGCACTTGATTGGCAAAATAGAGTGTCTATTGGACTTAATTTGCACTTTATTGATGTATTTCTGACATCCCTGATACATAACATTTTTCAAATAATTGTGTGGGTCTGCGAGACGGGTAAGAATCAAGCCCAAAAAATCGGTACTACCATTCACGATTTACTTAATAGTACCAATGATGAGAAAATCAAAAGTGAGGTAACGTTATAACTTTATATTTATTACTATATATTTTTATAAAATATATATTACTATATATTTTGTTGAAAGTATGTTGTATGCTAACGCAATCTTTCTAATTAAATCTACTGAAGTATAGTTGCATTTTTTAATTATATATTTTTATTCTTATATTTAATTATTTTGCTTTTTAACATTGCAGTTGCAACTGTTTTCTTTACAAATATTGCACCGTAAAAATACATTTTCGGTGAAAGGTTTGACTATAGATGCGACACTTCTTGTAGCAGTAAGTAATCAATTATTTGTTATAATATTAGAATATATTATGTACATTTTTTGTTTTATTTTTAGCTAGTGGGAAATATTTCCACATATTTTCTAATCTTGATACAATTTTTAAACATTTCGCATTCATGCGATAAAAGAACAACGGTCAATATTACAGAATCCAATTAAAAAGATACATAAAATAAGATAAAAATGTTTTTAAATATTGAAATTGTTTGTGTTTTATTTTTGTTACCAAATTTTAATTATACATTTTTTTATAGAAGTTTTACATTTATATGATCGGTTTAATTTATAAATGTATATATAATATTATAATAGTACATAATGATTTTACTTAAATAAAAATTAATTTATTTTATATTTATTATTTTTGAGACTAATTTTTATTGCGTTTTAAAGCTAAAAAATATTTCGGATAGAGTTCGCAGAATTGGATATATTTGTAAAATTCACACCAAAATATTTTTTTGGCACTAAGATCCAAATTATACTGTGTATATTTTTATTATTTACGTCATTTATGTCTAATAGATACTTTGCTTTATTACCTTTTCGTTTAAATGTAAATTGAAACATGATGAATATAATTGCAATGAATGTTCTTTAAGTAATTATTTATAAATATTTCTTAT
>NW_017259586.1:273911-276802 GCF_001594045.1 Atta colombica
TGTGAGAGAGTAACAGGTATGTGTATTATTTAAATGTTTTATATCTGTGTAGAAATATATTTCTTTATAGAAATTTATATTTGCTGTTTTTTCTCATTAAAATTAAGATGAATTAAATATTAAATAAATATCAATAGGCTAACAGATATATATTATGGTGTGTGTAATTCTTATGTATCACAATAAATGTAAATAAAAATTTAAATTCCGTTTTGAAAAGCGATAATATACATTAAAATATATTATTTAAAAAACATTATTTTATTTTATTTAATACCTCATATTTAATTAATATTTTTTTAATTAAACGTTCACAATATGTTAAGCACATCTTATTTCATGAAATGTTAGAATGTAACTTTACTGAAAATAATTTTAATTATTTAAGTTAATTTTGAAAAGAGATAAAAATATTTTTATTAAAGATATTTATATTTGTACTTATAATTTCATTTATTATAGATTGAATAGAACTTTATCGAAAGGCATATGCAATATAGATGTGTTACAGTTACATTTTTTTCGTTTTTTATCAAATCATTACATGACTAAAATACAAACGTAATCAAATTTGAACTTACTTTTTTACGTAACATAAAGTTGTACGGTTAATAATTAAAAACTAAGAATATTAAGATATTAATAGAAATATCTATATTAATAAATTCATTAAATTAATTTATTAATTGTTTTTATATGTATGAAAAAAGTTTTGCAGACTACGGTATTTTATTTGATAATTTTCTAATAATTTTGATAAGTTTCTTCTAATTTTAGGAAAATAACTTTAAAAATTTTAATAAATATAATATAATATATTCTAGAATTTTATACAGTAATGCGTTTATGAAAAAATAAATTTATAAAAGAAAGAATATTAAATATAATGCGGAAAAAAAGAAAATATTACATTCTGCATTAAATAGTCATTAATGAATCTTTTGGGATTATTCGTGATAGAAATCAAGCAATTAATTATTACACAGTTTATGCTTCCTATTTCATACACACTTACATAATTTGTTGAGTCATATGCTACATTTCTTTATGCAATTTATCCCAAGAGATACATGTCGATCGAAGAATGCTATGGTTACTTTATCAATAACAAATAATTTCATCAGCATTATATTTGACATAGTATTGTAATTGCTCATAGTTTCAAATTTAAACTCATTGAAAAGATAGGTCGGATAAAAATACATATATAGTTTATACATTTGTTATGAAAAAATGCAATTAATTAGAAAAGAAGCTATTACATTTCTTATAGTATTGATTAATAATAAACTACCTATCAATATAGACTGTTATTCTTTCACAAATATTTGTTACTCATGTTCAATTCGAAAATACAAGGATAAGATGCGGAAAAAATGGCAATTGTTCCACGCTATGGACTTCCTATCTTTAATGCATCCTTGCTTCAATTTTTGTCGTATTCTCGGAATATTTCCGTATAAAATCAACTTTCTGACCTTCGAAGCATCAAAACCGTATTATATTATGTCGACTGTGATTACTTGTGTCTGCTGCGTTTTAAATCTCGCATTGATTCACCATATTTTCATTTCTAAAATAATGAACTTTGAAAACGTAATTAAAAATTTGGAGACTTTGGCTTTCTACATAATCAGCGGTTTCGTTGTAAGCATCACGCATGTTTTGAGTGGTCCACGAATGCGCTTGCTACAAACTATTTTGGAAATTTCTTCAAAATTGCCTTCGGAATCATATCAGAAGTTATCGAAATTGATTCATGTCAAAGACATTTTGGGTAATATTTTACTGATAGTGAAATCATCCATGTTTTTTTATAAAATATCATTTGAACTGACCTATTCAAACGTTTTGGAAACAATATTAATTATGTACTTGGAACTGATAATGTTTCAAATGAATATGTTGTATGTAAATTGTGTTTGTGTATTAAAATCTTGTTTCAAGAGAATTAATGACAATCTATACATGCAAAAGCTTGTGGTAAAAGATATAAAGCGTGTCCCCGGGCTGATATGGCACACGCAGGGAAATCAATTTTTGATAGAACTAAAGACCCTCCAAAAACAGCATCTAATAGTTAGCGAAATATTACAAATGATGAACACAATATTTAGCCCGCAAATTTTTGCTATTGTAGTTATATCTCTTATTGAAACCACTATTGAACTATACTTCTATGTAGTGGACTGGAAAGATGGAGTATTCATTAACTTAAATTGGCAGATTTTTGATGTGCTTTTAACATCCATGTTATTTTATATTATGAGAATAACACTACTTGTATGGGCTTGTGAAACCGGAAAGAATCAAGCTCAAAAAATCAACACCACAATTCACGACGTACTTAATAGCTCCAGCGACGAACAAATTAAATATGAGGTAATAGAAACACAATTTGATTTAAATTTTTCTGGAAATGTTAATATAATTTTTTAAATATTAAATCTATTTAAGTAAAATTGCAGTTTTCAAAGTTATTTTTTTCTTGCATTATTTTGCATGATTTGACGTTGCAGTTGCAGTTATTTTCTTTACAAATTCTGCATTGCAAGAACATATTTTCGACGAAAGCTTTCACTATGGATGCATCGCTTCTCACGACGGTAAATAATCAATTATTTGTTTTAATTAATAAAATGTACATTATTCACTTTTTACTACTATTTTCAGATGGTGAGCAGCATCACAACATATATGTTAATTATCATACAATTTTTTATCATGTCACATTCCTGTGATGAGAAATCTAACTCATATTACAGTAGTGAGTAATTCAGGTTATTTATAAAAGAAATACAACATAAAACCTTTTTTTATATTTATATAGAGATGATTTTATTATATTTATATAGAATCATTCGAAATCAACGTTCATTCATTGTTTTCTA
>NW_017259586.1:276902-283062 GCF_001594045.1 Atta colombica
AAAATTCATATGACTTTTTGCACTTGTTTATAAAAGCCACTTCCTGCGAGATTTTCTGTTATTTCGAATACATGCAAAAAGAAATAATTTTAAATCCTTTAGCGTAGGCATTCATTAAACATGCTGTTTAAAAAAAAAAAAAATTGGATAGTAACTAGATTCTCTGTATAATGCGTCGTAAAGAGGGAAGAACTCTTTATTTAAGCATTCAAAAATTTTGATTGATAAAATTGATTTTCAAACAAAAGTTACCTGGATTAGGTCCTTATTAAATCAACTCTATAAAATTGGTAGAAAATATATCTAAAAAAAAAATCGATAATAATTGATACAGAACTAATTAATACAGAAGAGAGAGAGAGAGCGCGCGCGCTATAAATTTAATTTATAATACATATAATTTTTTAATATTTTGTAATAAATATTATTCAATAAACATCATCCTGTATAATATGTAATTTATAAAATATGACAAATTTGTCAAAAATTCCATTATTAAAAATACTTTTTTTATATAGATATATAATAAGATTAATTATAATCAATATAATAATATCGTTATTGTATTCTCTCTAATATATTAACAATTATTTTGTTCATCTTATACTTTCCATATTACTATTAATACTCTTCAAAGTATAAGTTTTCAAACATACAATATTATTTAAAAATTAAGTTAACTTTATTACATTTCACTAAATTGCCGAAATTAATTTGTAATTATGTTCAATTGTACAATAAGCATAAAATAAGTAAAAATTATACTAAAAATTATAAAAGATATAAAGAGCTAACAATATTAAATTATGAAATTATGATACAAAAATAAATTGTACGTTAAAATTATCTATAACGTATGTATTGTATACAATATGGAAAACAAAATTAATCGTTATTTGTAATTATTATTAACGGATCTAGTAATTTAAATATTATTTGATCTACGTAAATATTGTGTACTTTCTGTTTTGTATGCATACAAGGGTTAATATATTACTGATTGTACTGAAACAATTACATATATACAATGATATATCCTAAGAATGACAAATGTTTAAAGAATTTATTATTAACCTCAAAATTAACGAATAATCCCTGAGATATATCTTCTTACTTCATATCTTAATTCATTGTTGTATATTATTATGACATCTTCAAAAGTTATATTGATTCATAAGAATATTATACATTTTGATTTTAAATTATTATACGTTTAATTATTGCTGAAGAAGAATTTGTAGTCTTGAAACATTTATTCTTGTTTTTTGATGTAACAAATGTGTTAAAATTTATTTATAATTTCCTTCAATGAACTCGATCATTGAACATTTTTTTATAGTGTTTATGGATATTACAGAGTTTATGTGTAATATTCTATTTTATATGTATATATACACACACATAATTTATAAGTCATGTAATGTAACAATAATTTGGCGAATTCTTTTTCTAATCCATCTCCATATTAAAAAGTGCCGATCGAAGAACGCCATGGTTACTTCGCTACTAACAAATAGTTTCTTCAGCTTTGTCTCTCTGCTATACGCAGCACATTTGCAGTTCTTAATTGAAACTCATCGAGTCTAGATAACACATGAATCAATTTACACACCTGTTACGAATAAATTGATTTGAAGATTACATTTAAAATAAATCTTTCGCAATCTATATTAATTCTGAAATATATTGATAAATAACATTTGACTGTAAACTATAATAGATTGTTATTTTCCCAAGAATTTGTGCTAATCGTGTTCAATTCGACAATTCAAAGATATATCAAGGAAACATAATGTGGAACCGATGTTGGCTGTTCCATGCCAAGGACTTTCAATCTTTAATGTATCCCTGTTTTACTTTTTGCCGCATTCTCGGAATATTTCCATACAAGATCAATGCTTCAACTTTTGAGATTTCAAAACGGTACTTCCTTCTGTTGACTATGATTATATGCACTTGCGGCATTTGCGATCTACTAATCATTCACGATTATATTTCTAAATCTAAATTAGACATAATTAAAATTCTTGAAACTGTCTGTTATTATGCGTGCAATGGTTTTGTAATGATTATCACACACATCTTAAGCGGTCCGCGAATGCGCCTATTACGGACTATTTTGAAAATATCTTCGACATTACCCCCAGAATGTTATCAAAGGTTATCCAAATTAATTCATATCAAGGACATTTTTGGTACAATATTGTTAGTCTTGCAAATGAGCATTTATTTTTTTGAAAATCACATGTTTAAATTAAATTATAAGGATATCCTCATCATGGTGTTCACTGTATATTTAACTCTGGTGGAGTTCGAGATAAATATGTTATACGTGAATTGTGTATGTGTATTAAAATCATGTTTCAAGAGACTCAACGAAAATATGACACATTTGCAAAAACTCATAGTAAAACCGTGTGTATCCAGACTGACATGTTATATACAGAGAAATCAATTTTTGTTAATACAACTAAAAATTCTGCAAAAGCAGCATCTAATGATTAGCGATACAGTACAAATGTTGAATCTAATCTTTAGTCTGCAACTTCATGCTACTGTAGTCATGACATTTTCTGATATCATTTTTGAAGTTTATAAATACGTAGTACATTGGCAAGATGGGTTACACATCACTTTTAATATATATTATCTTGATGTGTTTTCAATATCGGTAATGTTTTATATTCTAAAAATAATGCTAATTATATGGGCCTGTGAGACTGGTAAGAATCAGGCTCAAGAGATCAGCACTATCATTCATGATGTACTGAATAGCACTAGCAACGAGCAAATTAAGAACGAGGTATAATAAGAAATTATATTTAATTATCTATGCATATATGTATTTTTTGCTAAATATCAAATGTACTTAAAATAACATTTAAAAATATTATATTTACTAAAACATAATTATGTTCTTTAATTCTACGTTTTTCTTCTAGTATTTAATTACACTAAAATCTAATATTACAGTTGCGGCTGTTTTCTTTACAAGTATTACATTGTAAAAATACCTTTTCGATAAAAGGTCTCACTATAGATGCGACGCTTCTCGTAACAGTATGTAATCGATTATTTACTTCAATTAAAAGACGTATATCATTCACATATATTTTAAATTATTGATTGCAGTTTGTGAATAACATCATGACGTACCTGTTAATTATAATACAATTTTTGATCATATCACATTCTTGCGATCGAAACAATACTACAAATAATTATATAAAATAAAGTATAATAACAAAAAATAGTTTTTTTGTACTTATGTGTGTATACATACTTTATAATCACTCGTATATAAATATATGTGAGTATAAATCCATGTAAAAATAAAACCTTTTATTGTATATTAATACTTGTAAATTGAAGATAAATCGTTACTGATCACTATTTGCAGAAATATAAAAAGAAATTATCCTGCATCAACACACACACACACACACACACACACACACACACACACACACACACACACACACACACACACACGCGCATACACATGTAATCTATAAATTATGATAAACTTATTAAGAATTTTGTTATGTCGATCAATTTTAGTCTGGAGATATAATTCTAAATAATGTATAATGGCATTAATATTGCATTTTCATCAATTTATTCATAGTTTATTTATCTTCTTTTCATATCAATGTCTTTTAGAGCACATATAATACAACTTAATTGTTTTTAAACACATAGTATTATAAGAAAATAAATTAAGTTTCATGTTATATTCTAATAAATTGGAGAAAATAATTCGTACGTATATTTAATTGTATAATACTTGTAAAATAAGTAACGATATTGATCAAAAGTATCAATTAACATTGTTACATTATATTATGTGATAATAAGATAACACAAATTTATGTTAAAATTTATGTTATCTTATTATTCTTTTTCTTATTTCAATAGTGTAACTTCGAAACCGTTCAGAATCAGAATAAGTTTATTAGAAATTTTCAACTTGTTTTCATGTTCCAAAGTAGCACAACTTAATACTATGCAGAATCCCGTATATACTCGTAAATATTATATAAAAAGTGGAAAATAAAATGAATTATTATAATCATTATTAACGGTTGTAATAATTCAAAAGTTATTCGATCTATGTGCATTCGTTTTCTGCAAAAGTTGAATATATTATAACTACATAATCATTGCAGGAATAATAAATGGTGACAGAAAAATGGTATCATTATTTATTTCAAAACTAAATCATCCCTGAGATATGTTATTCCATAGGTACAGAAATTCTTCGCTGTTTTAAAAGAAGAATTGTAATAAATGCCATTTTTGGCATTCCCCATAAATTCAAACAAAATTAAGGGGAAAATATACCTCCATATCGGTCTCAATTGTCAACTCCCCTATAAATCGTTCAAATTCCAAATATTGTGATTCATAAAAAACGAAGTTTAGAATAATATTCTTCTAAGGAATTACGAAACTAATATAAATTTGGATGCAGTGAATGGTCCCTTTATTGCAATCCCTTCTTTAAGATTACTAAATCAACAACAAAAAACATTAGAATCTATTATCATTTCTAATGCTGCTTGAATGTAGTAAAAATCATTTCATTGTAATAACAGAAAGATAATAAGCGAATAAAGAACAATAGCAAGATAATATAACATAATATTAGAAAAATGTCTATTACGGTCGAAGCTAGACCTTCATTGCTTTAAATAATTCAATCTTGAATTACTAATATACACTATATATATGTACTTACATATGTACCATATTGTAGTCTTTTAAAACTGCGCCGAATTATTTTTCTGGACTATAACCACAATTAAAACTACTCTAGTAATCGCGAATTAAAGCAATTTGATAATTTGATACCATCAAGAAAAATAATTCGGCGCGCAGTTCTAAAAGACAATATGGTATACATGCAACATATATAGTACATATATGTAACATATATAGTATATATTAATAAAAATGCCTATTACGGTCGAAATTGAATCTTCATTGTTTTAAATAATTCAAGTAATAGACATTTTTAGACCGTAATAGGCATTTTTCTAGTATTATGTTATATTATCTTGTTCTAATATTGATTGTGTTTCTCACATATGCAGTCCAAAATAAAGATCCTTATATTATTAATATAACTTAAGTTGAAAAAGTTTGCAGACAATTTTAACAATTTATCATGATAAAAATTCATAATTTATACTATATGGTTGATTATTACATTGATGTTAATTGTGATTATTATGCCTTGACACTATTTGACTCGAAATTAGAAGTTGCAATGTTTTTTTGATCAATAAACTGAAAAAGGTATTCTTATCCTGATACGCGTTCATTCATTTAATAAATTCGAATTAATTTTTTGTATTCAGAGCAAGAGAAAAAGAGAGAAAATAAGAAATCAAAAAGTTATTAATAAAAGTTTTAGAATTACTATTCATACAAATGTATAATGTACACTATTCTATTTTGTACATAATTCATGAATCACAGTTTCAAGTAACATTTTTTCATATAAATATAACTTCTAGAAATCAATGTTTTAAACGGTCTAGCTGGATCTTAAGTGCTAAGATTTTGTATGAATTTATATCCTACATATGTAGTCTTTTGAACCGCGCGCTGAAATGATTTTTCGGTCTTAAAACGAAAACTTTATTAAACAACAGCAATAATATTACGAATTAAATTGACTAGCAATTTAACAATTTGATGCTTTTTCGCATTTTAGAGCGATCTTAATAATACTAAGTGACATATTAAAATCTGTAATTAATTCTTATTGCGAAAAATATGACTTCGGCTGGGAATCGAATCTGAATCTTTTACATTCCGTGCAAGCGTCCTAAAAGTCTTTAAACTATCAAGACTTTAATAATATTCTTCGTAATAATTAGCATTTGAATAATTAACATATACTATATACTTTTTGTATAAATATTGTAAAAGTGAGAAATAATGATCGAAGAATGTCATGGTTACTTCCTTACTAACAAAGACTTTTTCTCTTTGCTACACGTAGCATTTGCAGTTATAAGTTAAAACTCACCGAGTGTATATAAAATGAAAAATCCACATTACAGTTAATATAAGCATTGCAAAGAGAGAAAGAGAGAGAGAGAGAGAGAGAGAGAGAGAGAGAGAGAGAGAGAGAGAGAGAGAGAGAGAG
>NW_017259586.1:283162-290964 GCF_001594045.1 Atta colombica
GAGACCGACCTAAATATTAACTTATTATTATCTAAAAAGCTATTAAAACCTGTGTTAATTCTAATAATTCGGTATATTAATTGAATGTACTGACTAATAATTTAAGATATAGGTTGTGATGTAGACTATTACTCTCCAAGAATTTTTGTCAATTGTGCTTAGTTCGAAAATTCAAAGGGAACATGAAGAAAAAATGGCAGTTGTTGCACGCCACGGATTTTAAATCCTTAATGTACCCTTGCTTTTTTAATTGTGGTATTCTTGGAATATTTCCATACAAGATCAATGCTTCGAATTTCGAGATTTCAAAACCACGTTATATCTTGTCGATCGTGATTATTTGCGTTTCTTTTGTTTTATGCCTGATATTCAATCACGGTATTATTTTTAAAACAATTATCATTAGAAGCTTTGTTAGAAACTTTGAGGCTGTCTGTTTCTTTACGTTCAATAGTTTGATAATGATAATCACGCACATCTTATGTAATCCACGAATGCGCTTGCTACAGAAAATTTGGGAAATCTCTTCAAAACTTTTGTCGTCAGAAACCTATCAGAAGTTATCTAGATTGATCCATACCAAGGATGTGTTGAGTGTCATCTTGTTAGCCGTGCAACAATACATATATTTCTCTAAATTGGAATTATTTAAAACAAATAATTGGATTGAAAGATACATAATTATAACACTTATAATATATTTGCTTCAGCTTGAGTTTCATATGAATATGCTGTATGTAAATTGTGTTTGTGTATTAAAAGCCTGTTTCAAAAAAATCAACGACGATCTGAATTCCATGCAAAGATTCATGAGAAATGACATGAAATTATTTGTTCCTAGTTTAATTTGCTTAACGCAGAGTAATCAAATTTTTGTAATAAAACTCAAAACTTTAATGAAACAGCATCTAATGGTTAATGAAACTGTGCAATTGCTAAACATAATCTTCAGCTTGCAACTTCTTGCAACTGTAATCGTGACCTTTGCTGAAATTACTTGTGAAATATATGATTTCATAGTGCACTGGCAAGGCGAAATAATCATTACTTTTAATCAGCATCTTCTTGATATGTTTTTAACAACCATGGTGCATTATGTTATGAAAGTAATGCTAATTGTATGGGCCTGCGAGACCGGCAAGAATCAAGCCCGAGAGATTGGCACTACTATTTATGACGTACTTAATAGTACAAGAGATAAGCAAATCAAGGGCGAGGTAATTTTTTTGAATATATATTGTTTACGCAAAACAATTTTTTAACTATTTGATCTACTAAAATTATGCTAATAATTTTTTCGTTCTTGTATTTAATTGTTTTGCGATTTGATGTTGCAGTTGCAACTCTTTTCTTTGCAAATATTGCATTGCAAAAATACATTTATGACAAAAGGTCTCGCTATGGACGCGACGCTTCTCGCAGCAGTAAGTAATCAATTTGTTGCTTTAAGTAATAGGAGATGTATTGTTTATATTTTAAAGTATTGTTTTTAGATGGTGGGTGGTATCACGACATACGTGTTAATTTTTACACAATTTCTAATCACGGTACATTCTTGTGATGAAAAATCTGGAACCAGTGTTACAAATAATTCAGTTATATAAAATGAGATACATAATAAAAAAGAGATCTGTTCTATTTATTACATAGAATCATATATATACATAAGCATACATATTTAAATAAAAAACGTTCTACTATACCGTTAATATTGAGTTAAATTCATGTTATAATATATCTTCTGAGTTTTGTTGTAGTATAAAGAGAAATTGACTTGCAATAACATGTTGTTTATGAATTGCAACATGTAGCTTAAAAGATCAGCACCAGGAACGAACAAAATAAAAATGTAATAAAACATAGTTTTAATTAAATAAATTTGAATTATCCACTTTCAATTAATTAAATTTAATAAAATATTGGAAAAGGGCTTAGAGCAAGTAGCTAATTGTTATATTATATTTTAGTTAGTTGCTATATTTTAAAATATTAAAAATACAAAACAAATTTCAACCTTACATTAGGTACTGAACATTTTCAATGTTCGATTAAAAGTAAAAATGTTAAATGTTTATTTTTGTATTTTTAATATTTTAAAATATATAACTAACAATTAGCTATTGCTCTAAGCCCTTTTCTAATATAGTTTTAATTAAATTTTTCTGGAAATGCTAACATAAGTTTTTTGTTATTAAATCTACTTAAGTAAAATACTTTTCAATTTTGTTTTTTTTTTCTTTGGATTGTTTTGCGATTTGACGTTGCAATTGTAATTGTTTTTTTTACAAATTATGAATCGCGAAAATATATTTTCAATGATAGCTTTCATTGTGAATGTATCGCTTCTCACGACTTCTTAAGTAACCAATTATTTAATTGATAAAACGTACATTGTTTCAACTTTTTAATATTGTTTTCAGGTGGACAACATCATAAGATATATGATAATCATGCCAATGTCTTGTCCGCACGACTATGTTGTTCGTGTCTGCTTTATCAACAGAGTTTCCAGAATGAAGTAAAAAGGGCAGCGCCGGCGCTGCTTATTGTGCTACCGCGTCATATTAATGCTTATATTTTCTGTTTTTGCTGATGCAACAGAGTTCGGCTTCGCGTTTAGTATTTTAATTTTAGTTTTTCATCGAGGGACATATGTATAACCAGAACCCTTTCACGTTCTTCGAGACAGAAGAAGTATAAACATTATAAACATTCGCGAGGCAAGAGATCGCGATCGAAATCCAGCCGTTCCAATAGTCCGCCGAACAAGAGATTGAGATGATCCCCAGGACGCTTCTCAGCTTCCCAAGAGGAATTTTTTCAAACGCTCATTGAATTCTTCAAATTCGTAAAGAAACGTGAGGCCCTTCGGTGGACTATCATTCACGAATCTAAAACATTGCGAACATCGATAGACGCATTGCTCTCCGAGACCCTCTTGACTTCATTTGGCGATCTTGTCGAAGTTCCATATGAGAATGTGACAAAATAGACGATCCTCGTAGAGGATCGCGGCAGCGTATCAGGTATGATCTCCTTGTCGACCCGTCTTCTTTGCCATGGCAAAGAGAGAACATAATCGACATTTTCTCCTGCAATGATTTCTCTGTCTCTTATTTTCCAGAGGCTTCTCTCGAGACAGTGAATAATCTTCCATTAGTCAAATCCATTGAGAAGTTAGTTTCTGTTAACGAGGAGAATTCTCGGCCAGATGAATTTATCAACTTATTGCGCAGGCGCAGTCTAGCGCTTCTTTATGGCTGCCAATTTTGGACCCAATGAAATTCTTTGCCCGCAGTCCTTAAGGACAACCTTAAGAAAGTTTTATTTTATAAGATATACTAGATATATCCAGGACGAGCTCTCCTTTCTCACCCCTCCAAAAATGAACAGAGAGATTCCCTAACCTAAATGCTATAATGTTCACATGAGATAAATATCAGAGTCAGTCTCAATCGAAGGCATATCAATTGAAGTCAATATCAATTGGATAGCATCCTCAATCATTGCAATGGCTCTCTGAGCCATTATTAATCTGGATTTCGCCCAGATATCACTGGAGGGAAAAACAGCGTTTTCAAAAATTGCAGAAGGTATCCGTTTGTGGACCACCACTACAGCTTATTCATTCAAGGCAAGGCGAGCTTTCGTCGTTCCCTCCCTGAATTTTTTGGGGAAGACAACTTGGCTCTAGTCGACAATTTCCTGTTCGACAGTAATTTTTTGGAGGAAATAAACACCGCTCAAACTATTGAAAAGGTAGCCATTCTACTTAAATGATTTTCTGCTCCTAGGCCTCGAACTGCAGAAACATTCAAGTATCGTTAGATCTGCTATCATCTCTCGGTTTCTCTATTAATTTTTCATGCTAAATCACAACTTACCTCATCATCGAGATACAAATACTTGAGCTTTATTTTCGATTCGGTTCAACAATCCATATCCATTCCTCCTAATAAACAAAAGGCTTTCTTGTCTCTAATCCAGACATTCTCTCAAAAATCGATCAATAGTATGATTGGAACTCTCGTTTCAATCCTTTCGGCGGTTCAATACTCTCTGTATATCAAGAGATTTGAAAGAGAGAAGTTTTTGATCTTTCTCTCCTCATCTGGAGACTTTTCCAGCAAAATGGTAATTTCTTCGTATTTGCAAGACGACTTTAATTGCTTAAGATTCTCTCCAACACCAAGCAATTCAATGTCATCCGTTTAAAGCGCCTTTCGTTCTGGAAATCTTCTCGGATGTATCCTCAACAAGCTGGGGAGTCGCTTGCGACGACCAACGAACGCACGAATGGTAGGCCCTGGAGAAAAGTCACCTGCACTTAATATATTAGAACTGAAAGCGTCCTTTTGCCCTAAAATATTTTGCCGACAATTTCAAGGATTCCAACATCCTCCTTCTACATAAATAAATTCGGATCCAATTCAATATCTTCTCTTATCGAACGTTGTTAGGGATATCTGATCTTGATGTGAAAAGCGGAATATTTATCTTTTTGTAAACTATATTCAATTGACAATTGACAATGTGATCGCGGACATAGAATCACGCCTCTCTAGTTAGAGACACAGAATGGTTCCTGTCGACGTCAGCCTTTAATCAGATTGGCCACTTCGACAGGGGTGTTGGTAATCCCTTGGTGGCCATCTCAATCATGATTCCCCCTATTCTGTTTGGTGGTTTCAGACATGCTGATTTTCGTATTCTCTCATTTTTTATCTTCTCCTTCCAGCACTATCTGGAAAGGAAAAATCTTTCCCTGATAATATGCAGATTATCAGGCAAGCATTCTTAGCGCGTCCGTCCCTGTCTCAACAGTGGACGTTCTAATTACCTCTCTTGCTCCGACCACAATCAAGCAGTACGCTCGCCCACTAAACGACTGGTGGGACTTTTGTCAAAAGAATCGAATCGCATCATTTGCTCCAGAAGAAACAAATCCTCGAATTCTTAGCGCAGAAGACATAGCTTCTTACTTGTCATTCAACACCATCTATTTAGCTATTTTTTTCATCTCAGATACGGTCATCGGCAACCACCCACTAAGTTAAACGTTTCAGTAAGGATGTTAGCCTCATTAAGAGACCAGAAACCGTGCTGCGAATTTATCTGGGACCAGCTTCGATTATTTCTAATTTAGCAAAGTTTTTTCATGAATCTCTTTCTTTAGATATTATCACAAGAAAGTTAGTCCTTTTATTGACCCTAGGCTCGGGTCAGCGCGCGCAACTTTAGCGGATAAGAATCTCCCAAATTTTCTGAGAATCCAAAGTAGTTATTAAGATTCCAGATCGGATGAAAAGCTCAGCTCAGCGGTCTTCAGCCTTTACTTTCTTTTTCCCGTTTCGCCAACCATCCGGATTATGAAAATCTTAGACTACTACATCTACAATGTATCAGAGACCTTCAATCGCCCGATTGCGACTCACTCTTCATTGGGGTGCGTAAAATCACACAGAGCTATCGACGTCCAGCTACTTGCAAAGTGAAGTTCGATTTTAATTATGTCTCGTCCGGATCCTCCCTCACTTCAAGCTCCTATACGCTTCTTCCTTCCCAATAGATTTGCTCCGAGACTTTAAATAATGAAGCATTAATATGGCGCAGTAGCGCAGTGAGCAGCGCCGGCGATGCAAGCGCCGCCCTTTTTACTTTATTCTTTTGATAAGGCAGGCACGGAGACGTGACTACGTAGTTGTTCATCCGAACGAGACAAGGCATAAGATCGAACTTTACTTTGCAAGTTCGTTTAATCTTCAAATTTTTGATCACCTTACATTCCTGTGATGAGAAATCTATAATCAAGATTACATGAGTAATTCAGATTATTTATAAAAGAAATACAAAATAAAACCTTTTTTTTATACTCATATAGAGATGGTTTTATTATATTTATATATACAATCATCATCGTCATATATACACCTGTTCAAAGAGCATGATAGATATATCTTTCGACATATGCATATGTCTCACATCGCGGTCCGATAGATCAATAATATTGGTTAATATCACTTTTTACACTCGTTTATAAACGCCTTTTCTTACAGCTACTTTCTGTGAGATTTTCTACCGTTTCGGGTACATCCAAAAAGAAATAACTTCAAATCTTTTGGAGTACGTGACACTCATCATTAAATACATTATTATTTTAGAAAAAAATCAGACAGCAACTAAAAGACTGTGTTTAATGCATCGTAGGGAAAGAACCCTTTTATTTATGCATTCAAAAATGAAATTTGGCGTAACGACTTCTAAAAGTTTATCTAATCACACTCTTATTAAATCAAATATCATAATGATAAAAAATGTCTCTCAAAGAAATCGAAAATAATTAACTTATTAATACGGAAACACTGTAGTATCGAGTTTTAATATTATTAGTATTATTAGAGTTTTAGTTTATAATACAAATAATTTTAATATTTTATGATAAATATTTTTTAATAAACATTGTTTTGCATAATACATAATATATAATTTAAAGTATGACAAATTTGTCAAAAATTCTATTATCAAAAATATTATTTTAATGTAGATAAGATTAATTCGAATAAGATTAATCATTATAATAGCAACTATGCAGAATTCTGTATGTAAATATTATATAGAATACTATATAGAATATAGAAAATAAAATTAATTATTGTTAGTAATTAATTAATTAATTATTAATTAATTAGTTATTAATCGTGATATTAATTTAAAAAGCTATTCAATCTATATGTACTTCTTCTTTTTATATGTGCAAAAGTTAATTTTATTACAACAATTAAACATAATCATATTATGCAATACGTTGTAAGGATAATAAATGGCGACAGAAAAACGTTATTATTATTTATTTCAATACTAAATAATCACTGAGATTTCTTGTTACTCTGTGGATACAGAAATTTTTCGCTGTTTCAAAGGAGTGGTTATAATAAATGCCATTTTTGACATCCCTAAAAAATTCAAACAAAACTAAGGATAAAATATATACCTCCATATCGGCCTCAATTGCCAAATTGAGGTCGAATATCCCTACAAATCATTCAAATTGAAAGTGATTCAAATTGCAGTGATTCATAAGAGACGAGGTTCAGAATCAGCTTCCTTTGGGGAATTATAAAGCTGATATGAATTTAGGAAGAGGGACAAAAATGATTTTTATCGCAATTCCTTCTCAATGCTTATTAAATATAAATCAACAAATCATACATGTTAGAATCTATTCACATTTCTAATTCTGCTTAAATGTAGCAAAAATCATATTATAACGAGAAAGATAATAAGCGAATATAAAGTATAATACAATAGCAATATAATGTAAATGTTAAAAAAGTTTGCAGACGATTTTAACAATTTGTCAAGATAAAAATTCAAAATTTATACGGTTGATTAATATTAAAATTAATTATGATTATCATATCTTGACATCACTTGATTTGAAATTAAAAATGCGCGATACTTCTTTAATCAAAAAATCGAAAAAGATAATATTATAAATTCTGATACGTGCGCACTTAATAAATTCGAATTAATTTTTTGTTCACAGAACAAGAAATAGAGAGAAAGAGAGAAAATAAGAAACCAAAAAGTCATTAATATAATAAAAATTTTAGAATCACTGTTCATACAAATGTTATACAATGTATAATGTACATTATTCTATTTTATATATGAACGCATAATTTATGAGTCACGCAATATTCTGTGTATAAATACAAACTCTAGAAATCCATGCTTTAAACGTCTAGCTGAATCCTAAGTGCTTATATAATTCTGTGTGAATATATATATATATATATATA
>NW_017259586.1:291064-294758 GCF_001594045.1 Atta colombica
AATTGACTAGCAATTTAACAATTTGATGCTTTTTCGCATTTTAGAGCGATCTTAATAATGCTAAATGACATTTTAAAATCTATAAACAATTACTTCTTATTGTAAAAAATATTACCTCGGAGCTGGGAATCGAATTCGGATCTCTTATATTCCGTGCGAGCATCCTAAACTTTTAGACTATTAAGCGTAATAATATTCTTCGCAATAATTGGCATATGAGTAATTGGCATATTTTTTACACAAACATCGTAAAAATGAGAAATGACGATCGAAGAACGCCATGGTTACTTTCTTACTAACAAAAGCTTCTTCAGCTTTGCCTCCTTGTTGTACGTAACATTTGCTAACAGTTTTAAGTTAAAACTCATCGAGTGTATATAAATTAAAAAATCCACATTGTAGTTAATACAAGCATTGCAGAGAGTGAAAGACCTACAGGTAGATAGATAGATAGATAGATAGAAAGAGAGAGAGAGAGAGAGAGAGAGAGAGAGAGAGAGAGAGAGAGACGAACATAAATATACTTAGCCAATAAGCTATTATATTCGTGTTAATTCTAATAATTCAGTGTATTAACTCAATGAATTGACTAATATTTAAAATATAGATTGTGATACAGACTGTTATTCTCCTAAAAATTTTTACTAATTATGTTCAGTACGAAAATTCAAGAAAAAATGAAAAAAAAGTGGAAGTTGTTGCACGCTACGGATTTTAAATCCTTAATGTATCCTTGCTTTTTTAATTGTGGCATTCTTGGAATATTTCCATACAAGATCAATGCTTCGAATTTCGAGATTTCAAAACCACGTTATATCCTGTCGATCGTGATTATTTGCGTTTCCTTCGTTTCATGTCTGCTGATCAATCACGGTTTTATTATTTCGAAAATAATTACCCTTGGAAGCATAGTTAGAAACTTTGAGGCTGTTTGTTTCTTTACGTTTAATGGTTTGATAATGATACTCACGCACATCTTAAGTAATCCACGAATGCGCTTACTACAAAAAATTTGGGAAATCTCTTCAAAACTTTTACCATCAAAAACCTATCAGAAGTTATCCAGATTGATCCATACCAAGGACGTCTTGAGTGTCATCTTGTTAGCCGTGCAAGAATATGTGTATTTCTCTAAAATGCGATTATTTGAAACAAATCATTGGATTGTTAGATGCTTCATCACAGTATTTTTAGTATATTTGCTTCAGCTGGAGTTTCATATGAATATGCTGTATGTAAATTGTGTTTGTGTATTAAAAGCCTGTTTCAAAAAAATCGACGACGATCTGAATTACATACAAAGACTCATGACGAACGATATGAAATCATCTGTTCCTAGTTTAATTTGCTCAACGCAGAGAAATCAAATTTTTTTAATAGAACTCAAAACTTTGATGAGACAGCATCTAATGATTAATGAAACTGTGCAACTGTTAAACATAATCTTCAGTTTGCAACTTCTTGCAACTGTAACCGTGACCTTTGCTCAAATTACTGCTGGACTATATGATTACATAGTTCACTGGCAAGGTGAGGTAATTATTACATTTGATCGGCATCTTCTTGATGCGATTTTGACAACTATGGTACAATATGTTATGAAAGTAATGCTAATTGTATGGGCCTGCGAGACCGGCAAGAATCAAGCTCGAGAGATCGGCACTACTATTTACGATGTACTTAATAATGCAAGAGATAAACAAATCAAAGCCGAGGTAATTTTTTTGAGCATTTATTGTTTATTGAAACAATTTTTTAACTATTAAATCTATTATAATATAAATTTATTATAATATAAAATTATGTTTTCTTAATACCATCTTTTTCGTTTACTAATACCTATCTTTTTCGTTCTTTTATTTAATTTTGCGATTTGATGTTGTAGTTGCAACTATTTTCTTTGCAAATATTGCATTGCAAAAATACATTTTTGACAAAAGGTCTCACTATGGATGCGACACTTCTCGCAACAGTAAGTAATGAATTTGTTGCTTTAATTAATAAAAGATATATTATTTATATTTTAAATTGTTTTTAGATGGTGGGTGGCATCACGACATATATGTTAATTTTGATACAATTTTTAATCGCAGGACATTCTTGTGATGAAAGATCTGGAATTAATATTACAAATAATTCAGTTATATAAAATGAGACACATAATAAGAAAGAGACCTTTTTACAGAGAATCGTATATACATATATGCATACATATATTTAAATAAATTTCTACTATATCTGTATTAATCCTAACGATAAGTAAATATAAATCGATATGTAGTATATGCTGAAATATAAAGAATAATTACTTGCAGTAACATGTAGTTTATGGATTACATCAAACATGTAAAATCAAAAATTCAGCACCACTATTCACGATGTATTTAATAGCATCACTAATGACTAAATCAAAAATGAGATAATAAAAATACAATTTTATTTAAATTTTTCTTGAAATGTTAACATAATTTTTTAAATATTAAATCTACTTAATTAAAATTATACTTTTCAATTTTGTTGCAATTGTTTGGTGCAATTGTTTTCTATAAAAATGCTGCATTGCAAAAATATATTTTCGCGTGGAAAGTTGTGTGATATATTGAAAATAATAAAATTCTGAAAATGAGTTTTATGTAAATATATCTCGAAAATCATATGAGACCGCCAACTAATTTTTAAGGAAAGATTGATTAATACTCTCATACTCTGTATAACATATATCAATATCAAGGTCATCGAAAAGTTGTTCTTTAATGAAAAGAAATATTTTAGGTATACAATTTTTGATTACGTCACATTCCTGTGATGAAAAACTTCTGTGATAAAGTCTAACCTAGACTACGTGAATAATTCAGATTTAAAAAAAAATACAAAAATACAAAATAAAACCTTTTTTACTTATATAAAGATGATTTTATGATATTTATACAGAATATGATATTTATACGTTCATATATATGTATCTACATCTATTCAATAAGAGCGTGACAGACATAACTTTTGACATATGTACATTTTTTGATATACGTATGCTCCATAACCCAAGATCAATAATATAAATTTATATATATCGCTTTTTGGACCTGTTAATGAACATCTTTTTTCCAGCCTTTCTCGAAATTTTTTAACAGTTCGGATATAGAAAAACAACTTCTAATCTTTTAGCGTACGCGGAAGTTATTATTAAAAATATATCGTTTTTTAGAAAAAACTAAATACTAACTAAAAAGATTCTCTGCATAATGTCATAAATAAAGATCCCTTTTATTTACGTGTTTAAAAATTGATTTTGACGTAATGACTTCTAAATAAAAGTTTACCTGATTTACGCTCTTATAATTAAATCAATGTGTCGTTTTGATAGAAAATATATTGATAGAAAAAAAAATTGATAGAAAATATATTTCGAAGAAATTAATAATATTTGATACAGAAGTACTGTAGTATCAATTTAATTTATAGAGTACAGATATAATTTTTTAATATTTTATAATAAATGTCATTCGATAAATGTCATTCGATAAATGTCATTCTACATAATATGTAATTCATAAAATATGACACATCTGTAAAAAATTCCATTATGAAAAATATTTTTTTAGATATATAATAAGATAATTCTAATCATTATAATAGCATTGTTACTGCATTCTCCTCAATATATTAACAATTACTTTATTTACCTTATACTTTC
>NW_017259586.1:294858-303677 GCF_001594045.1 Atta colombica
ATTTATAATTATGTTTAACTGTACAATAAGCGTAAAATAAGTAAAGATTGTACTAAAAGATATAAAGAGCTAACAATACTAACTCACTAAATTATAGCCAAAAATGTACTTTAAAATTATACGTTATAATTATCTATAATATATGTATTGTATACAAGGTGGAAAATAAAATTAATTGTAATTATGATTAATGGATCTAGTAATTTAAATATTATTTACGCAAATATTGTGTACTTTCTGCATTGTGCATGTATACAAAGATTGATATATTACGTACTGAAACAATTACATATAATTATATAACGTTATATCTTAAAGGTGATAAACGACGATTGAACAATTTATTATTTACCTAAAAAGTAACGAATAATCTCTGAAATATATCTCATTCTCTATATCCTAATTCATCGTTGTGTGTTATTATAATACTTTCAAGAGTTATTGATTCATATGAATATTATATATTTTGATTTTAAATTACTGTTTATTTTAAAATTATTGTATGTTTAATTATTGCTAAAGAAGGATCTGTGATCTCGAAACGTTAATTCTTTTTTCTTGATATTTATAATAAATAGGATTGGGGAATATTTTCTTTACATTTCTGTAACACCGATCGAAGAACGCTATGGTTACTTCACTACTAACAAATGGTTTCATATCTTTGCTGTACGCAGCACATTTGCAGTTTTTAATTGAAACTCATCGAGTCTAGATAACACGTGGATCAATTTACACATCTATTACGAATAAATTGATAATTTGAAAATTACATTTAAAATAAAAACTTTCACAACCTCATCTATATTAATTCTGAAGTATACTGATGAATAACATTTGACTGCAAACTATAATAGATTGTTATTTTCCCAAGAATTTGTGCTAATCGTTCAATTCGACAATTCAAAGATATATCAAGGAAACATAATGTGGAACCGATGTTGGCTGTTCCACGCCACGGACTTTCAATCTTTAATGTATCCCTGTTTCACTTTTTGCCGTATTCTCGGAATATTTCCGTACAAGATCAATGCTTCGACTTTTGAGATTTCAAAACGGTACTTTATCCTGTTGACCATCATTATCTGCGCTTGCGGCATTTGTGATCTACTAATTATTCGTGATATTTTTAAAGCTAATTTATTCGATACAACTAAAACTCTTAAATTTGTCTGTTACTACGTGTGCAATGGTTTCATAATGTTCATCACACACATCTTAAGCGGTCCGCGAATGCGCCTATTACAGACTATTTTGAAAATATCTTCGACATTACCTCCAGAATGTTATCAAAAATTATCCAAATTAATTCATATCAAGGATATCTTTGGTATTATATTGTCAATCATGCAAATAAGCATTTATTCTTTTAGAAATCACATGTTTAAACTAAATTATAAGGATGTCCTCATTGTAGTGTTCATTGGATATTTAACTGTGCTGGAATTTGAGATAAATATGTTATATATAAATTGTGTATGTGTGTTAAAAGCATGTTTTAAGAGACTTAACGAAAATATGGCACATTTACAAAAACTCGTAGTAAAACCATGTGTACCGAGGCTGATCTATCACATACAGAGAAATCAACTTTTTTTAATACAACTCAAAATTCTGCAAAAGCAGCATCTAATGATTAGTGACACAGTGCAAAAGTTGAATTTAATCTTCAGTCTGCAACTTCATGCTACTATAATCATGACCTTTTGTGGAATCGTTTTTGAAGTTTATTATCATACAGTGCGTTGGCAAAATGGAATACACTTTACTTTTGATATGCACTTTCTTGATGTTTTATTATCGATGATATTTTATATTCTAAAAATAATCCTAATTATATGGGCCTGTGAGACTGGCAAGAATCAGGCTCAAGAAATCAACACAATCATTCATGATGTACTGAATAGCACCAGCAACGCCCAAATTAAGAACGAGGTAATAAAAATTTAATGTATATATATATTTTTTTTTTCTAAAAATCTTAAAGTAATTTTTTAAAACGTTAAATTTATTAAGATATGATTATATATTTTTCAATTCCACATTTTTCTTTTTGTATTTAATTACATTGACATCTAATATTATAGTTGCAGCTATTTTCTTTACAAATACTACATTGCAAAAATATATTTTCAACAAAAGGTCTCACTGTAGATGCAACGCTTCTTGTAACAGTAAGTAATCAATTATTTACTTTAATTAAAAAATATATATTGTTCATATATACATTGTATGTATTTAAATGTATGTTCATATATTCATATATACATTCATAATACATATTTTATTGCAGATGATGGGTGGCATCATGTCGTATATATTAATTTTGATACAATTTTTGATCACATCACATTCTTGCGATGGTGTGAATATTACAAATAATTCGGTTATAAAATAAGATATATAATAAAAAAAGATAGATAGTGTTTTATACTTGTGTATGTATACATATATATGTATATATATTTAATTATTCGTATATGAATATATGCGTATATATAGTATAAATATGCGTAGAAATAAAAATAAAATAATAAAAATAAAATAAATAAAATCTATGCTTATATTAATATTATATTAAGTTGAAAATAAATCACTTCAGTGTGCGTCATTGTATTTATGCTAACATATAAAAGAAATTCTGCATTAAAATCTACGAATTGCGACAAACTTGTAAAGAATTTCATTATCGAAAATGTTTTCAATCTACTGTAGCAATTATGGCACTATGCAAAATCCTGTATACAAATATTATATTAGGTGTAGTAAAAAGAAATCCAATATTTTTCCATTCAATTTCATGTAAAAATAATGGATTTCTTTTTACTACACCTAATATAAAATATGGAAAATAAAATTAATTGTCATTATAATCATTATTAACGGATATAATAATTTAAAAATTATTTGATCTATGTGCACTTCTTCTTTGTATATGCTAAAGTTGATTGTATATAATCAATACAATTATACAATACGTTGCAAGGATAATAAATGGCGACAGAAAAATGTTATTATTTATTTCAAAACTAAATCATCCCTGAGACATGTCTTGTTACTTAAAAGAAAGGTTGTGATAAATGTCATTTTGGCATCCTCCACAAATTCAAACAAAATTAAGGAGAAAATATATCTCCATATCAATTGTTAAATTCCTTATAAATCATTCAAGTTCAAAATGTAATGTTTCATAAGAGACGAGGTTCAGAATCATATTCTTCTAGGGAATTATGAAGCTGATATGAATTTAGCAATGAGGGACAAAAATGATCGCATCCGCTTCTTTAAATTAAGTAAATATAAATCAACAAAAAATAGTACTTGTTAGAATGTATTAGCATTTATAATCTTGCTTGAATATAGCAAAAATCATTTAATTGTAATGACAGAAAGATAATAAATGAATATAGTATAATAGCAAGATAATAACAACGTAAGTTGAAAAACTTTGCAGACAATTTTACACAATTCATGGTCATTCATTTTACAAAAATTCAAAATTTATACTACACGGATTGATTGAAGTTAATTATGATTATTATGTCTTAACTCTACTTGCCTCGAATTTAGAAATGCGCGATGTTGCTTTGATCAAAAAAGATTATTATGAATCTTGATTCGCATGCATTTAATAAATTTAAATTAATAATTTTTTGATACAGGTTAAATACCAGAGATTTCAAACAATATGAAAAATACTGGTAGTATCGGTATTACATAAATTAGGAACTAAAAACCGAAATACTCTTTTATTATCAACTATATACCAGTATTAATTATATTATATCAACTATGCATCAACTCTATTCAATTTAATAGCGGTATATAAAAAATAAATTGATTAGCAATTTAACAATTTGCTTATTCCATTTTAAAATGATTTTAATAATGAATGATATATTAGTGATATATTAGTATCTGTCAACAATTAATTCTTATTGCGAAAAATACCTCGGTCATGAGTCGAACCTGGATCTTTTGCATTCCGCGCGTGCGAGCGCCTTAAACTTTTAGATTGTGAGAACATAGTAATATTTTTCTTAATAATTGGTATATATTTTTCATACAAACATCGCAAGAGTTAGAAATGACGATCGAAGAATACCATGGTTACATCCTTACTAACAAAGGTTTTTTTCAATTTTGCCTCCTTATACGTAGCATTTGCTGACAGTTTTAAGTTAAAACTCATCGAGTGTATAAAATAAAAAATTCACATAGTTAATACAGGCATTGCAGAGAGTCAAATAGATAGATAGATAGATAGATAGATAGATAGAGAAAGAGAGAGAGAGAGAGAGAGAGAGAGAGAGAGAGAGAGAGAGAGAAAGAGACAGAGAGCGAATCTAAATATTACATTTAATCAAAAAGTTCATTCTAATAATTCAGTGAGTGAATTTAACGTATTGACTAATATTTAAGATATAGATGTAATACAAACTGTTACTTTCTTAACAATTTTTACTAACTCTGTTCAGTTCGAAAATTCAAAAGCAAAATGAAAAAAAGGTGGAAGCTATTTCACGCCACGGATTTTCAATCTTTAATGTATCCTTGTTTCTTTTACTGTGGTATTCTTGGAATATTTCCATACAAGATCAATGCTTCGAATTTCGAGATTTCGAAATTACGCTATATCTTGTCGATTGTAATTACCTGCGTTTCCTTCGTTTTATGTCTGCTGGTCAATCACGGTATTATTATTTCTAAAATAATTACTTTTGAAAGCACAGTTAGAAACTTTGAGGCTGTCTGCTTCTTTACGTGCAATAATTTGATAATAATAATCACGCACATCTTATGTAATCCACGAATGCGCTTACTGCAGAAAATTTGGGAAATCTCTTCAAAACTTTTATCGTCAGAAACCTATCAGAAGTTATCCAGATTGATCCATATCAAGGATGTCTTGATTGCCATCTTGTTAAGTGTGCATGCATACGTGTATATCTTTAAAATGCGATTATTTGAAACAAATAATTGGATTATTAGATGCATAATCAAAGCATTTATAATATATTTGTTTCAACTGGAGTTTCATATGAATATGTTGTACATTAATTGTGTTTGTATATTAAAAGCCTGTTTTAAAAAAATCAATGACGATCTGAATTACATGCAAAGATTCATGGCAAACGGCATGAAATTATCTGTCTTGATGAACTCTACGAGTTTAATTTGCTCAACACAGAGAAACCAAATTTTTGCAATAGAACTCAAAATTTTGATGAAACAGCATCTAATGATTAACGAAATTGTGCAACTGCTAAATATAATCTTCAGCTTGCAACTTCTTGCAACTGTAACCGTGACCTTTATTCAAATTATTCGTGAACTATATGATTACATAGTGCACTGGCAAGGTGAGGTAATCATTACTTTTGATCAGCGTTTTCTTGATGCATTTTTATTAACCATGGTGCTTTATGTTATGAAAGTAATGCTAATTGTATGGGTCTGCGAAACCGGCAAAAATCAAGTCCGAGAAATCGGCACTACCATTTATGACGTACTTAATAGCACAAGAGATAAGCAAATCAAAAGCGAGGTAATTTTTTTGAATATAGTATAGTATCTATAGACATAATTTTCTGTGTGTTTACTATTAAATCTGCTAAAATTATGTTTATTAATACCATCTTTTTCGTTCTCGTATTTAATTGACTTGTATTTGTGACTTGTCGTTGCAGTTGCAATTTTTTTCTTTGCAAATATTGCATTGCAAAAATACATTTTTGACAAAAGGTCTCGCTATGGACGCGACGTTTCTTACAGCAGTACGTAATCAATTTACTGTTTTAATTAATAAAAAATATTATTTATATGTTAAATTATTGTTTTTCAGATGGTGGGTGGCATCACGACATACATGTTAGTTTTGATACAATTTTTAATCGCGGGACATTCTTGTGATGAAAAAATTGAAATTAGTATTGCAAACAATTCAGTTATATAAAATGAGATACATTAAAAAAGATTTTTTATATTTACATAGATTCATGTATACACGTGTGCATATATTTTAATAAATCGCTCTACTATATCTATATTAATACTGAGAATGAATTAAATATAAATTGCTAGTGTATCTTTTGAGTTTTGTTGAAATATAAAGAGGAATTGTCTTACAGTAACATGTAATTTATGGATTACAACAAATATGTAAATTTTTTCATATAAAATATATTAATTAATTTTAATAGAGATATATAATAATATTTATTCTAATTTAATTTGTTATTCTCATTAATTTATTAACATTTTATTTGTTTTCCTTATTCTTTTCACATCAATATCAATGTTTCTCAACATATATCCAATTTAATAATTTAATAATTAAAATAAAATAATTAATGGACAAGAATCCAAGCAGAAAGTCAGTGTTAGTAACTCAAAATATACTGTTTACGTAAAATTATGTTCTAATCGTTTCGGTCATTCTTATCATTTGCTGCAACAATTTTAATATCCTTTCATCAAAAATTTCCTATTTTCTCGTTTTTATAAAATTTGTTACCTGTCATGACATGTGATTTGTCTGTGAATCTATACAACATACCAGGTGACATAAATTAATTATCTAAGATAATTGTTTTGTTTTATTTTATAATAGGCTATATTGTCATTTAAGATGTATTATTCTGTTTTATCCAATAAAATTTATGAGTCATATTAAACAATTTCACGTAAGTCTTTTATATAGTTATCTCAAGAGTGAAAAGTTTCGATCGAAAAACGCCATGGTTACTTTATTACTAACAAACAGTTTCTTCAGACTTGTTTCTCTATTAAACACAGTATATGCTGGCAGTTTAAATTGAAATTCATTGAGTGTATATAAAATGAAGAGTCCCATCTCACTTAATGCATTTGTTATAAAGAGAAGAATTTAAATGTTACATTTCAATAGAAAGCTCTATTAATTCTAATAGTTCAGTGTATTCATTCAGTGTACTAATTAATAACACTTAGAATTACAATATAAATTATTCCTCTTCCAAAAATATTTGCTAATTATGTTCAATTCGAAAATCCAAACACGCGCCAAAGACAAAATGAGGAAAAAATGGCAATGGCTGTTTCATGCTACGGATTTTCAATCTTTGATGTATCCCAACTTTATCATAAGTAAAATTCTCGGAATATTTCCATATAAGATTAATGCGTCGACCTTCGAAATTTCAAAACCATGCTACATCATGTCAACCGTGATTATCTGCATTTTCTGCGTTTTTTATTTGCTATTCATTCATAGGATTACTATTTCTGAAATGTTTTCCTCCGGAAACATAACTAGGACCTTTGAAAATTTCTGTTTCCTTACACTCAATGGTTTTATAGCGATTGTCACGTACATTTTGAGCAAACCACGAATGCACTTGCTACAGACTATTTTGAATATCTCTTTAAAACTATCTACGGAATCATATAAGAAATTATCTAGATGGATCCATATCAAGGACATCTTCGGTGTCATCATACTAGTCGTGCAAGAATATATGTATTTCAATAAAGTTCAAATATTTGAAAAGAATTATTGGACTGCCCTAATGATAGCAATTATAATGTATTTAGTTCTGTTGGAGTTTCAGATGAATCAGTTGCATGTGAATTGTATTTGCGTATTAAAGGCCTGCTTCAAGAAAATCAACGACGATTTAATTCACAAGCATACACTTACGATAAACAATGAAAAATTACCTATTTCCAACTTAATTTGCCACATGTCGAAAAATCAATTTTTCTTGGAAGAACTCAAATCTTTGATGAAACAATATTTGATATTAACCAAAACAGTACAAATGCTAAACAGAATCTTCAGCTTGCAACTTCTTGCTATTGTAATCTTGTCCTTCATTGAAATTACCGTTGAATTATATTTTTATTTGGTGCGCTGGCAAGGTGAAGTACTCATTACTTTTGACGAGTATTTTCTTGATGTGTTCTTAACATCCATGATGTATTATATTATAAAAGTAATGTTTATTGTCTGGGCTTGTGAGACTGGCAAGAATGAAATCCAAAAGATCAGTACTATCATTTACGACGTACATAATAGCACAAGAGATAAGCAAATAAAAAATAAGGTAATTTTTCTTGAATATATAAGTGTTTATTAACATTTTTTAACTATTAAATTTACTAAAATTATGTTTACTAATACTATTTTTTTCGTTCTCGTATTTAATTCTTTACGATTTGACGTTGCAGTTGCAACTCTTTTCTTTGCAAATACTGCATTGTAAAAATACATTTTCGACAAAAGGACTCACTGTGGACGCGACGCTTGTCGCAACAGTAAGTGAATTTGTTGCTAACTATTAAAAGATGTACTATTTATATTTTAAATTATTGTTTTTTAGATGGTGGGTGGTATCACGACATATATGTTAATTTTAATACAATTTCTGATCACAACATCACATTCTTGCGATGGAAATCTGTAATCAACGCTACATAAATAATTTCGTTGTATAATAGAAAATATATTAATAAAAAAAGAAAGAGCTTTTAAAATCTTATATATAAATGTATTAATATGGAAATTTTTTCTGTGTGTATGTTCGGCATGTTTCCAACAATATTAAGCTACAAATAAATATTTAAAATAATTTTCTTATCTGTATGAATGGCATAAATCGTAATAAACTTTTATGAAAAAAATGTTTTAAATATCTCATGCGATCTCATTTTCTAAACATCTCTTATATGAAAATATATAAAAGAAATTAATGAAAACGTTAAAGTATAAAGTGATACAATACAAAAGATTCTTTAAATAATATTATTTTTTAAAAATAATATTATTTGTTAATATT
>NW_017259586.1:303777-306409 GCF_001594045.1 Atta colombica
AACATATTATAAAACTAATATGGGTTGTGTTCCAAAATTAACTGCCAGTATTAAAAATTTATAATGCATGTAACGTAAACTGTAGCATTTTCAATGCTGCTGACAATAAATTTGGAACACAGCCCTCATATATTGTCAAGTCTAGATTAAGGGGGAGAGGAAAAACTAAGGGAGCTACAGCTCCATCTTAAGCTGTTCTGAATAATATCATTCTACAATGATTGATATTATATTATTAACACAAACAACTAATGTGACTATTAATTAAATTGTATAAATTTTTTTTCGTTATTAAAATTTTTACAAATGATATTTTCCATTCTTTTTTAATATATGTATATATTATTTTATTGTGTGAAATGATAAAATATCTTATATATGGAATGTGAACACGGACTTTAAAAATAGACAGTCATTAGCAAACGGGTAATTGTTATAAAAGCATTTTTGAAAGCGATTCATATGACAATGTCATTTGCTTAATGTGTGCACTTATTATTTGCGACTCGTATGTCGTACGAGTTATATAATTTATATATTAATATTTTATAAAAAAATAACAATTGCCAATCGAAAAATGTCATGGTTACATCATACCAAACAATGTATCTTTTTAATTTTGTGTCATTACAAGATAAAAAGCATAAATTGGTGAGACATGTATCTTTCCTCTTTCTGACGTGGAATCTCACGTGACCCCATCATGTGATCTTTCGGAATCTCATCCACCAGTTGCATGTAGTGAAAAGAGCCCGCGAGATCACGTGATGAGATTACGTAGATTCCACGCCATAAAGAGGGGAGATCTATGCTCACGAATTAGCAATTATATTCGCAGTTTTTGAAATTAAATTCGTCAAATGAACATTGACGACGAGAGTTACATCAATTTACATACTCAGAAAAACAAAAGTAGCGAAAAGATTATACTTATTGAAAAGAAGTTTTGTTGTCACATTTACATTAAAATGTATTAATAATGTAAATATTAATTTATAACTTGTTTATAATATATTGTTTGCTTGTGACAAATAACTAATTATGTTCAATTTCTCAAGTTTCCAAAGAGAATCCAGAGGCAAAGAAAAAAAAGCAAAATGGCGATTATTCAACGCCAAGGACTTTCAATCCCCGATGTATCTTTGCTTCACTTTGTGTCATATTTTTGGAATATTTTTTATTATAAAATCAATGATACGAGTTTTGAAATTTCAAAACCACACTTCATTCTGTTGATTATCATTGTCATTTTATAGCCTTTGTTCATTGATAATGCTGTACAATTCTTCCATTTTCGAAAAAGTTGATATGTTAATTCTACCCCGGATTCTTGTGCATAACTGCGCCTTGGCAATTTCATAATAATCATCCATTCTAATGGCACAAATGCATTTGCTTCAGACTATAATGAAGATCTCTTTAAAATTGCCCTCGGAATCATATGAGAAGTTATCTGAACTAATCCACGCTAAAGATATCATCGGTTTCCTTTATTCAGTTTGGATCATTAAAGTTTATACTCATATTGCCAATAAATCGCTTGTTTGAAATATACATCATTGTAGCGATATTTCAGATGGATATGCTGTACATGAATTGTATTTGTGTATTAAAAGCAAAAGTTTTACAAGAATCAAACGATAATCTGATGAGCATGAGAAAATTGCAAATAATGAGTTAAAGGTCCATAAATTGAACTATAGAAATCTATTTCTGATCATGGAACTCAAGGCTTTAAAAATACAACATTTGACGATCAATGATACAGTACAGATGTTGAACATAATTTTCAGTTTACAGCTTCTTGCTATAATAATCTTGACCTTCTTTAATACCACCATCTGTTTATACTACATACTAGCATCGAAATATATTTTAGTGAACATAAATTTTTTTGAGATAGTATTATTTCATATGAATTTTTCACTATATATTGCATAATTTATTATAAAAGTACTATTGATTGTATGGATCTCCGATCTGGTAAACATCAAGCTCAACAGATCATCACTTCTATTTATGACGTATTTAATGTTACCACCGATGAGAAAGTAAAAAATGAGGTAGTATATTGAAATATAGAATTTTTATATATTTTTTTAAATGTATCAGAGTATTTCGTGTATCCAATTTTTATTAAATCAAATTGTATTTATATTTTCGTAATTATATTTTTTAATCTTATATTTGACGATTTTGTGATTGCAGTTACAAACATTTTCTTTACAACTATTTCATTGCGATAATATAATACATTTTCTGCAAAAGCTTTTACTATAGATGCGAAGCTGTTCGCTGCGGTGAGTAATATATCGTACGCTTTTGTTAACAATTCTAATTGAAATTAACAGGATGTGCATTATTTTTTTTCTTAATTTTGTTTTTAGATAGCGAGTAGCATCAGCGTGTACCTAATAATATTATTTCAATCCAAACTTCAATCCAAAAAAATAAATAATATTATATCAAATTCTTGCGTGGAAAAGACGACAAACAATACAGGAGAAATCTAATTAAATCTAATTAAAAGAAGATATATAACAAAATAAACAGTGGTTTTATATGAAGGATTGATTGTTATATATATTAAATTTTATTTATTTATGCTGATGTGAATCGCTAACTTTTTCTA
>NW_017259586.1:306509-312586 GCF_001594045.1 Atta colombica
ATGATAAGAATCATTAATAATAAGAAATTTTAATGTTCATTTGCTTAAATATAACTGTATAATAAATTGTTCTTCATAAAGAAATTAGAAAGAGGGTGAGAGAATTTTCGAATTGGACAATCATCATTAATGGATTTCTACATTTGATGCAATATTATTGGTCTATGTACAATGTCCTACTTTATGTGTGCACAAATATATTAGTTGTATATATAAAACAATTTTATATAACCTTTTAGAATTATGGTTACATCATGACTAACAAATGTCTTCTTCAATATTCTGTTTCAATAATCCCGTTGACAGTTTTCAACTGAAGCTCATTGTGAGTATATATAAGATGTATATATAAGATGAAAGTCCACGTCATATTTTACATACTTGATACAAAGAGATCAACTTATACATCACGAAAAACATTTGCATTTATGTTAGTATTACAGTGTATAACATTTAAGATGTGTGTTATGATATAGACGATTAATATCCTAGACATTTCTGTTAATCGTGCTTGGTTTAAAAAATTTAAAGCAAAATGTGGAAAAAATGGTGGCTGTTACATGCTACGGATTTTCAATCCTTAATGTATCCTTGTTTCATTATTAGCCGCATTCTCGGAATGTTTCCCTATAAAATCAGTGCTTCGACTTTCGACGCTTCAAAAACATGGTACACCTTATCAACCATAGTTATTTGCATTTGCGGCATTTATGACATAATGCTCATTCACACTCTTATTTATAAAGTTAATTTCGGAGATATGACCAAAAATCTTCAGGCTATTTTATACTATATGTGTAGCAGTTTTATCATAATCATTACACATATCTTGAGTGTTCCGCGAATGCGCTTGCTACAGACTATTTTGAAGATATCGAAATTACCCTCGAAGTCATATGAAAATCTATCCAAATTTATTCATGTTAAGGATATCTTGGGTACCATATTCGTGATCATGCAAATATATATATATTTTCCTAAAACTGAGATGTTTAATTCTTTGAATAGCCTGACCAGGGTACTCACAGCATATCAAGTCATTGTGGTATTTCAAACAAATATGTTATATATAAATTGTGTTTATGTATTAAAGGCTTGTTTCAAGAATATTAATGATAATCTGACGCATATACAAAGACTCATGATAAACGATACAAGACCATTATGTGTTTCCATATTGATGAGCAACATAAAGAGAAGTTTGCTAATAGAACTAAAGGCCCTGAAGAAGCGACATCTGATGCTTAGTAACACAGTGCAAATGATGAACATAGTCTTCAGTCTGCAACTACTTGCTACTATAGTTATAATGTTTTTTATGACGACTTTTGAATTGTACTTCTATATAGTGCGCTGGCAAGATGGCATACTCATTATTAGTTTTAATAATCCGTTTTTTGACAAATTTTTAATATCCATAATGTATTACGTTACACAAATGATGCTACTTGTATGGATCTGCGAAACCGGAAAAAATCAGGCTCAACAGATTCGTACCACTATTCACGATCTACTTAACAACACTAGTGATAAACAAATCAAAGACGAGGTAATAAAATTATAATTTTATTTGCATATATTTAATTTATTTATATATTTTTCTGAAAAAGTATTTATGTCAATTTTTTTAAACATTAAATTTATAATTTCAATTATAAATGCATTTTTCAATTTTACATCTTTATTCTTGCATTTATTACTTTGAGATTTAACTTTGTAGCTGCAGCTGTTTTCTTTACAATTATTGCATTGTAATAATATTTTTTCGGCAAAAAGTCTCAATGTAGATGCAACGCTTTTCGCAACTGTAAGTAATGAAATTATTTAGTTTAATTAATAGTCCATATTGTTTATACTTTTTATTGTTTTCAGTTTATGGGTAAAATCTCGACATATATGTTGATATTAATACAATTCTTGATTATATCACATTCTTGCGACAGATAGTCAATATTTAATAAGCAATCCAATTATACACAATAAAAGAGATAATCAAAAAATAGAATACGATTTATTTATATATTTATATATTTATGTACTTCCTTACATAAAAAGAAAATATTATATAAGAAACTCCGAAAGTTTTTATTATTTTCATATTATAATAATATATTATAAGAGAAAATATGAGAAAAAAGAAAAGAAGTCTGTTTAATTTTTTTAATGTTCTTCTATATGTATAATACTTGATATCTTTGCAAGATTAAACTTAATACTTTTCGAATTTTGTATTAATCTATCTTTGATTCAGAATAAATCAACAACTGTATTAATTCTTAATATAAATTGACATTTGTACGATCAAGTAGAATGAAAATGTAATTTACTAAATTAAAAATAAGTAATCATTAATAATTGTTAATATGATAATTATTTTGCAAGCATCACTTCTGATCTCTAAACAGAATGCAAAAGTAATTTAAGAAGAATGGAATAAAATGTTTCACAAATTTATACTGATTATAAAAGATAAACAACAGTAGAGTGATAGGTTAATCTGTAACTGTTGCTGGATTTTGTAATCCAAGTTCAAAGTGAGGAGTTACAAAGTTATGTGTGCGGAGCGAAAGATGTAAAGTAGATGAAGAAGTAAAAATTGTAAAAATTGGAAAATTGGAAATTGTAAAAAAAAAGAAAGCTTTACAAAAAAAATGACAAAGGCTTTTCATTACGCACTACAAGGTCTAAAGGATTTTTAAGGCTTACTATTATCATAATCTTATGATATCAGAAGCAAGAAAACAACATAAATTCTTGTAATAAGAATTGTATATGAATAGAAGATTCATTTTTCAATAAACTAACACTTTACAATCATTGGCTAGAAAATGTATCGAAAATTTTTGAAGAGAAAGTTAAATCACATACTTATTTCTAAATAATATTAATTTGAGAATATATCACAGCTGTGAGAGACTCTAGCTCATTTCATCTTTGGTTATATTATAATTAATTTCCACATGATTTTTTATTAATTAACAAAACATATACACAAAACATATAACATAATAGAAGAATTTTCGATATATTTTACAAGTCAGTTCTATCAATCATAAACTTTATCAAGACATATTTTCATATTAAAATATTTTGGAAAAATTTCTTATTGTGTATCATCTCGTCACAATCTGAGATAGTAACAGTGAAAAGAATGGAAACTTTAATAAATTAAAAATAAAAATTTTTTTTTTAACAGAGAGAAAAGTTTTAATAAATACTAATAATGTTAACTTCAATCTTAAAAAGATATCTTCCTATTTACTTATAAATTGTTTGATAAACAATCAATATAACTATAATATTTATAAATAAATATTTATAAATATTTATAAATTCTTACGTATTTATAAATTTCCTTATAATTATTTATCAAAATAATAAAATATATACATTTCTGAATATCAAATCATACAATATATTATATAAATAAATCATTAATTTTTATTTTGCTTAACTTATTTTCGTTTTTACAAATATTATCTTTTATCGAAGATAATATAATTATATCTAAATTGGATTAAACATTTAACTTCTAAGAACAGATCATACAATATATTGCCTATATATTAGCAAAATGAGTTTTATGTATTAATATAATAATTCATTTAAGTTTTTCAATGTGACGTAATCAGCTCATCATTATAATAACATCGTTTCCATCTGATAATATACTTCTTTATTTTATTGATTTTCTGGAATAGAAGAGCTATAATACGATTGATATTAGTTTATTAATACAAATAATTTTTGAGATTTAAATTGTATAATTTTCTCTTTTTTCATTAATAAACTTTTAATTGTTACAAGTAACTTCTCATTTTAAAGCAGTTTATATACCCATATACTGTTTTATTATAGGATAATAAAATATCTTATGGAATTATTGAAAAATATGGACTCTGAAAATAGATAGTTATTAGCAAATAGGTAATCATTGTAAAAGCATTTTTGAAAGCGATTCACATGATAATGTCGTTTGCTGTTTCATGTGTGCACTTATTATTCACAAGTCGTACGTCATCAATTACATAATTTATATATTCCCTTATAAAGAAATGAAAATTGCCGATCAAAAGATGCCATGGTTACATCATGCCAAACAAAGTATCTTTTTAATTTGACGTAGAATCTCACGTGATCTCATCACGTGATTTTTCAGAATCTCACCCACCAGTAGCATGTGGTGAAAAGAGTCCGCGAGATCACGTGATAGAATTACGTGAGATTTCATACTACAAAGAAGGGAGATCTATGTCCATTAGCAATTATATTCGTAGTTTTGAAATTAAATTCGTCGAGTCAACATTGACGAGAATTTTATATCGATTAATGTACGTAGAAGAAAGTAACGAAAAGATTGTGTATATTAAATTAAAAAAGAAGCTTTGTTGTCACATTCACATTTATATCAAAATGTATTAATAACGTAATTATTAATTTCTAAATTGTTCGTAGTATATCATTTGTGACAAATCATCGATTATGTTCAATTTGTCATCGAGTTTTCAAGGAGGATCCAAAAGAAAAAAAGAAAAAATAGAATGGCGAATGTTCCACGCCAAGGATTTCCGATCCTTGATGCAACCTTGCTTCATTTTATGTCGTATCTTTGGAATATTTCCGTACAAAATCAATGTTACGAGTTTTGAAATTTCAAAACCATATCTCATTCTGTTGATTGTCATTATCTGCTCTTGTAGCCTTTGTTTGATAATACAGAACAATTTTGTTATTTTCAAAAATTATATGATAAATGTACTTATCAATCTTGTACGTATCTGTATCTTAGTGCTTGGCAATTTCATAATAATTGTCACGTCCATTCTAACGGTTCCACGAATGCGCTTGCTTCAGACTATAATGAAGATCTCTTCAAGATTGCCCTCGGAATCATATGAGAAGTTATCTAAACTAATCCACGCTAAAGATATCATCGGTTTCTTTTATTCAGTTTGGATCATATTATCGTTGATATACATATTGCCAATAAATCGCTTGTTTGAAATATACATTATTGTAGCGATATTTCAGATGGATATGCTGTACATGAATTGTGTTTGTGTATTAAAAGCATGTTTTACAAGAATCAACGACAATTTGATGAGCATGAGAAGATTTATTGCAAATAATGAGTCAAGAGTCCATACATTGAACTATCACAACCATAGAAATCCGTTTCTGATTATGGAACTCAAGGCTTTAAAAATACAACATTTGACGATCAGTGATACAGTACAGATGTTAAACATAATCTTCAGTTTACAGCTCCTTGCTACAATAGTCATGACCTTATTTACCATCACTATCTGTTTATACTTCTACATACTAGCAGCAAAACATTTTTTAGTGAACGTGAATTTTTTTATGAATATATCATTTCACACGTTTTTTCTACAGTACGTGACATACTTCTTCATAAAAATACTATTGATAGTATGGGCTTGTGAAACGGGTAAAGCTCAAGCTCAACAAATCAGCATTTCCATTCATGATGTATTTAACGTTACCACCGATAAGAAAATCAAAGATGAGGTAATATACTGAAATATCAAATTTTTACATTTCTTTTAAATTGTATCTTGTGTAATAATTATTGTTAAACCAAATTGTATTCATAATTATATTTTTCAATCTTATATTTAACGGTTTGTGATTGCAGTTACAAATATTTTCTTTACAAGTACTTCATTGCGATAATATATTTTCTGCAAAATGTTTTACTATAGACGCGAAGCTTCTTACTGCGGTGAGTAATATATTGCACGCTTTTGTTAATTAACAATTAGTAATAATTATATTAGTTAGTAATAATAAAGTAATTAAAACTAGTAATTGAAATTAGCAAAATGTGCATTATTCCTTTTCTTAATTTTATTTGTAGGTAGTAGGTAGCGTCAGCATGTACCTAATAATATTATTTCAATTCAAGAATATATCAAATTCTTGTATGGAAAAGACGGCAAACAGTACAGGAGAAATCTAATTAAAAGAAGATATATAACAAAATAAACAGTGGTTTTATATGAAGAATTGATTGTTATATATATTAAATTTTATTTATTTATGCTGATGTGAAT
>NW_017259586.1:312686-314609 GCF_001594045.1 Atta colombica
TAATGATAAGAATTTTAATAATAAGAAAGAAATTTTAATGTTCCTTAAATATATTATATAATAGTTATATAATAAATTGTTTTTCATAAAGAAATTAGAAAGAGGGTGAGAGAATTTTCGAATTGGACAATCATCATTAATGGATTTCCACATTTAATGCAATATTACGCAGTCCATATACAATATTCTACTTTATGAGTGCACAAATAATATATTAAAACAATTTTATAAAACCTTTTAGCATCATGGTTACTTCATAACTAACAAATGTCTTTTCCAGTATATTCCAGTATTCTGCTTCGTAATACTGTTGATAATTTTAACTGAAACTCATTGCACGCATATATAAGACGAAAAGCCCACGTCACATTTTACATACTTGATACAAACAGACTAACTTATATATTACGCATAGAAAAACATTTACATTTAGTACCACAGTGTATATAACATTAGTAACATTTAAGATGCGAATTAGACGATTAATATCCTAGAAATTTCTGTTAATCGTGCTTGGTTTGAAAAATCCAAGATAAAATGTAGAAAAGATGGTGGTTGTTACACGCCACGGACTTCCAATCTTTAATGTATCCTTGTTTCATCGTTGATCGCATTCTCGGAATGTTTCCCTACAAAATTAATGCTTCGACTTTTGGGACTTCAAAATCATACTACATACTATCAATCCGTGATTATCTACATACATTTGCGGCATTTATGACATAACGCTCATTCACTCTTATTTATAAAGTTAATTTGGAAGACATGACCAAAAATCTTGAGGCAATCTTTTACTATACATGTAGTGTTTTATCATGATTATTACACAAATCTTAATTGCGTTCCGCAAATGCATTTGCTACAGACTATTTTGAAGCTCCCTTCGAAATTACTCTCGAAGTCAAAAACTGTCCATATTAATTCATGTTAAGAATATCTTGGATATCATAATCGTGATCGTGCAAATATATATATATATTTTCCTAAATTAGAGGCGTTTAATTTTTTGAGTGGCCTAGCCAGAATATTAGCAGCATATTGCATCCTGCTGGTATTTCAGATAAATATGTTATATATAAATTATGTTTATATATTAAAGACTTGTTTCAAGAATATTAATGATAATCTGACGTATATACAAAGACTCATGATAAATGATACAAGACCATTATGTGTTTTTATATTGATGAGCAACATAAAGAGAAGTTTGCTAATAGAACTAAAGGCCCTGAAGAAGCGACATCTGATGCTTAATAACACAGTGCAAATAATGAACATAGTTTTCAGTTTGCAACTTCTTGCTATTATAATTACGATCTTTTCTATTACGACTTTTGAATTATATTTCTATATAGTGCACTGGCAAGATGGCATACTCATTATTAGTTTTAATAATCCGTTTTTTGACAAATTTTTAATGACCATAATACATCACTTTATACAAATGATGCTACTTATGTGGATCTGCGAGACCGGAAAGAAGGCTCAACAAATTCATATCACTATTCATGATTTTCTTAACAACACTAGTGATAAACAAATCAAAGAGGTAATAAGATTGTAATTTTATTTGCATATATATTTAATTTTTTTATGTAGAATTTATTTTTCTAGAAATGTATTTACGTCAATTTTGTTAAACATTACCGAGTTATAATGCAAGAATAAAGATGGTATTTTTCAATTTTACGATGGTGTTCTTCATTTTTTGCGTTTATTACATTAACGTTGTAGTTGCAGCTATTTTCTTTATAACTACTGCATTGCCATAATATTTTTTCGGCAAAAGGTCTCAATATAGACGCAACGCTTTTTGCAGCAGTAAGTAATATAGTTATTTAGTTTAATTAATCCATATTGTTGATACATTTTATTATTGTTTTCAGTTTATGGGGTATCACGACATATATATATATATATATA
>NW_017259586.1:314740-320028 GCF_001594045.1 Atta colombica
GATGCAGTCCTCCAATATATATACTATTTTTATATATTTATATAAATATTTTTGCGAGATTAAATTGAATACTTTGCGAATACTTTTTTGTGTCAATCTATTATTGGTTCAGAATACACCAACAACTGTATCAGTTTTTAACATAAATTGAGATTTGTACGATTAAGTAATATAAAAATATGCAATATAATCAAATTAAGAATAATTAATCATTAATAACACAGACTCACAAAAAAAGTACTCTGTGCTGAGATGGAGATCCAGCTATTCTTGTATTTTGAGTCGCTGAATACGAATCTGACATCAAAATAGGACTATTCAGGATAAATTTTCAAGAGTAAAGAAATGAAAAAAAATGGGTTATTTTTTTCGATCTAGATTGAAAATTTACTCTGGATGGTTCTATTTTGATGTTAGATTCGTATTCAGCGATTCAAAAGAATAGATACATAAGAATAGGATCTCCACTCCAGCACAGAGTACTTTTTTTTTGTAAGCCTGTAGTCGTTACTGTAGCAACTATTTTTGATATTTTACGAACATTGCTTCTGATCTTTAAATAGAATATAAAAATATTATATGAAGAACAAGAATAATATGTTTCATAAATTTATACTAATTATAAAAGATGAAAAGAAATGGCGATGAATTACATAATTGTTATTCGATTTTTTAATTTATATGTTTAAATTAAGAAATTATAGAATCATGTATGTGCAGTGAAATATGCAGTGAAAGAAGGTTGTAAATAAACGGAAATTATAAAAAAAGAATGCTTTATAAAAAAATGACACAGAGCTTTTCGTTATGCACTTTTAGACAAGACCTAAAGATTTTGAAAGGCTTCTGTTTACTCACCATTACTATTTTAGATTATGATATCAGAGAAAACAACACATCTTGTAAAAAGAAGAATTATATATGAATAAAAATAATTTTCAATAAAATAACATTTGCAATTAATTGATATACAAAATATATCAAACTTTCGGAGAGAAATTAAATATTATACTTATTTCTATATATTAGATGTAATAAAACGAAATCCATTATTTTTCCATTCAATTTCATGCAAAAATAATGAATTTCTTTTTACTATACCTAATACTATTAATTTGAGAGTTTATCATAACTGTAATCCTAGCTCATTTTATCTTTGATTATGCATAATTAGTTGTCACATGGTTGTTTATTAATTAAAAAAACAAAGGAAGAATTTTCGATATATTTTGCTTAATCGGTTCTATCAATTATAAGCTTCATTAAAACATATATTTTTTAATAAAAAAAAATTTTTATTGTGTATCATTTCGCTAACTTCACAATCTGAAATAATAGCGATGAAAAAGAAGCTTCAATAAATTAAAAATAAAAATTTTTAACAGAGAGAAAAATTCTAATAAATACTAATAATGTTAACTTTAATATTAAAAAAATATCTTCTTTTTTACCTACAAATTATTTGATAAATAATCAATATCTACAACTTTTACATATTTATAAATTGTATTTCTTTATGATCATTTATCAAAATAATAAAATATATGCATTTCTGAAAAGTATCAAATCATATAATCATAAAAATAAATCATTAATTTTTATTTTTCTTCATTTTTACAAATCTCATCTCTCTCTCTCTCTCTCTCTCTCTCTCTCTCTCTCTCTCTCTCTCTCTCTCTCTCTTTCATCGAAGATAATATAATTATATCTAAATTGGATTAAATATTTAACTTGTTAAGAACAGATCATACAACATATTGCCTATTATTAGCAAATTGAGTTTTATATATTAATGTAATAATTCGATTAAGTTTTTCAATGACGTAATCAGTTCATCATTATAATATCATTTGCTTCTGATAAAATACTACTTTATTTTATTGACCTTCAATAGGAGGACAACTTTGAAATTAATCTTTGTCCATAAATTATATTACGTATCTATTAAGTTCATCAGTTAAAGGAATATACTAATTTGTTTTAATCTAAATAATTATGTTAATTCTAATTACGATAATAAGCTTGCTATTACATTACTATACAACTCAATTTATTATACATATAATGCATTACATTGCTTCTGTGTGTGTGTTTTGCACTATATCAGTGTTTCTCAAAATACACACAATTCAACATTTTAGTGTTGTACTATTTTAGTGTGTACAATATTAGATATATAATAATTAAAATAAAATCTGGTTTATTGTATTTTAATATATTTATGAAAACATTTTGTAATATATTTATTTCCAAATTAAGAAAAATAAATATTGCTGAGATCGAATTAAATGTTCTGAATATTTTTTTATTATAACTTAAGGATGACACATATACAAGTGTGTGTGTGTTCGTGTGCGTGCGTGCGTGCATGCGTGTGCGCGTGTGTGTGTTCGTGTGTGTGTGTGTGTGTGTGTGTGTGTGTGTGTGTGTGTGTGTGTGCGTGCGTGCGTGCGTGCGCGTGTGTATTTAAAAATAAGAACGTTATTTAAATCTCAAAGTCATGATATAAAAAAAATGTTTTTTAAATATTCTCTTGCACAATAAAAATGCAATACCGAAACAGGAAGTTATAATTAATTATAATTTTTAAGAATCACTAATCTGGTTAAATCCTAGTTGATAATTTCTATTCTGAGAAATTTAATGTGCAAGTAGCACCTTACAGAAATTACATATTATTACAAACTTATTAAAAACTATATTTTAAAGATAACAGATCGAAGAGTGTCATGGATGTTTAATGACTAACATACGATAGAATAATGTCTCATTCTTCGTTGAAGTAACTGCACGCAGTATTAAATTAGAACTTGCCAAGTGTATATGAAAAAGTACTTTACTTGTACATCACATATATATTCCTAGTAGTAAGATTTTTAGTTTAATACAGTTTATTTCAATTAATAACAGTTAATTTATTTCAATTAACAGTTTATTTCAATTAACATTTAAATAAAATATATAACTAAAAAAAACATCTTGCAATTAAGTTCTCATTGATAATCACAGTTGATAAATGTGATAAATAATCTTTAAGTTGATATTTATATATATAATACAGATTATTATTTATTCACTATAGCATTTCAATAATCATATTCTAGTACGTCTTTGAAATTTCAGAAACGAGACGAAGATAAAATGCAAAAAAAATGGTGTCTATTTTACGCTACGGATTTTCAAACTTTGATGTATCCTTGCTTCACATTTTGTCGCATCCTTGGATTATTCCCGTACAAGATTAACAATTCGATTTTTAAGGCTTCAAAACCACATTATATCTTATCAAGTACAATTACTAGTGTTTTATGTGTTTTAAATATGATGTTCACTAAATCCATGATTCCTACCAAAATCAATTTTAAAACTATAATAACAGTTATTTTAAATTTCTGCTCTATTATATTAATCTGTTCTTTTGCAATTGTTACACTTGTCTTGAGCAGTCCGCGAATGCACTTGCTCCAGACCATAATGGAGATTTCTTCGAAATTATCTCCGAAATCATACCAGAAATTATCCAGATTAATCCATATCAAGGACATCTTTGGTTCTATCTATATTATCGGCCTAATTTCTACATATTTGTACAGGAATCGCTCGGATATCTTTGCCGTAATACTTTCAATTTATGCAAGTCAGTTGATATTTCAGATGGATATGCTGTATGTAAACTGTGTTTGTGTATTAAAAGCTTGTTTCAAAGAAATTAACATCAATCTACGACACACACAAAAATTCATAGTAAACAATGAACAACATGTTCTCACATCTTATTATTATAATGAGCCAAGGAATTCATTCTTGATAATCAAGCTTAAGGCTTTAAAGAAGCAACATATGATGATCAGCAATACAGTACAGATACTGAATACGATTTTCAGTGGACAAGTTCTTATTACGATAATCTTAACTCTTACTCAAATTAGTCTTAATATGTATTTTTATGCAATAGAGTGGCATGATGGATTAGTTATCAATTTGAATGGACAATTTAGTGATTTGTTCTTATTAGCCATGATTTATTACATTACAAAAACGACATTAATTTTTTGGGCTTGTGAAACTGCAAAGAATCAGGCTCAAGAAATCCGCACAACGATTCACGACGTACTTAACAGCACCAGAGATAAATTAATCAAAGATGAGGTAGTAAAAATTTAATTTAATTTACTGTATACTGTTCTTATAACACGCTATATGCTAATATAGTTTTTTTAATACAGTTAAATTTATTTGAATATAATTTTGTTTTTTATTCCTACTTAACGATTTTGTAATCTAACATTACAGTTGTGGTTATTTTCCTTGCAACTATTGCATTACAAAAATATATTTTCCGCCAAAGCTCTCAATGTGGACGCAAGATTTTTCGCTACAGTGAGTTGTCAATCGTTAACTTTAATTAATAAAATGTATCTTGTTTATTTCTTTTATTTGATTTTTTTAGATAGTGGGTACGATTACCACATACATGTTAATTACGCTACAATTCTTGATCATGTCAATCTCACATTCCTGCGATACAAAACCTAACAAATATCATATGCATATAATTTCATAAAAAAAAATATTTATTTATTTTTCTTATGCTGGTAAATGATTATTTGAATGCATGATACATATAAATATGTGCGTATATAAAATTTTAGTTAATATATGTATTATAATTACATATATACTCTACTCAGACAATAAAAAGTGTCTGAAATCGCGTCATAAAACATTTTTTGCGTCTAAAAGACAACTTAAAGATGTCTTATGTCAATTGAGATTTTGTGTTGGTATATACTCATATACACATGCGCGCGCACGTGAGCACACATACGCACACACACTCACTAAATATTAATAATAAACATTAAAAATAAAGAAAGTATTAAAATTAAATATTTTAAATAAACTTTGAATATTTTACATATTTAAATGTATTAAAAATTTAAGACAAAATAAAAATTTAAAAAACAATTGCTTCCTAAGTAGCAAGCGCACATTTTAAATACTAGGCATGTTCGTACTAAATGTCAATCAAAAATTGATATGGATGATGAAAGTCATTTTCATGATGTTTTATTAAAGACATTATTTCATGTTATAATATATCTATTATATTTCAATTCTGCGTTGTGGCGCGTAATTTTATATTGATATTCAAATTTATAAGTTTTTTCTTTAAATAGTCTTATATTTTTCATATTTATTATTTTACTGTCTGTATTTATAATTTTTCTTAAATATAATAAAAAATATTTTTATAAAAGCTGTAGCCCTTATGTTTTTTTTTATAT
>NW_017259586.1:320128-321453 GCF_001594045.1 Atta colombica
TATAATAAAAAATATTTTTATAAAAGCTGTAGCACTTATGTTTTTTTTTATATATTATTTGGCATTTAAGAACTGAACAATTGTAAATAAGGTTTTTCAAATGGAACGTTGTATGTAATCGTGATTCTGTAAATAACTAATAATCATTATTATAATGCCGATGTTACGATGTGTATGATTTTAAACAGTTTTATGTATTAAGAAAGTCATTGACATCAACAGTTGTCATGAATATCCAAAATCTAACATCAAAGTGATGTATGTTTGTTATTTGTTTTGACATTTAATTATCTGAAATAATTTAATATTCTAACCAATCTTAAAATTAAAATAGAGAAATTGATATAAATATCAGAAAATCATTGCAAAATAAAATTCGTTTTGGATAATATAAGAAAGAATACATAAAATTATAATATCTGAAATAATTAACAATGTTATTGTGCGATGGCTTACAACTTACGTTTGTGATTCTTTTCTATCAATTTATTATTATCAAATTGTAAATTTTTCTTTATCACAAACACTTTAAAATTTTAACGTACATATTAATGTACATAAAATAAAAAAAAATGTATATGAAATATTATAAAAAAAATTTTCAAGTATTTTCTTATCCATAAAGTATAACAATTAATTTCTTATTTATTATTTTTATAAATGGAAAAATATATCTCAATCTCTATCTGCATTATCGCAAATTTTTCAAAGTATATACAATACAATTTAACAACGCATTAATGATTAATATTATGCAAAAATTGAGACTATATTACATTTTAAGTAGACATCAACGAAAAATTTTATAATTATGATCTACTCTAAATTACGTTTAAAAAATAAATATCAAAAATAAATATCATATGATAACATTTTAATTAAAAGTTGATATTTTCTCATTAAGAATTACGACTATCTCGTGTGTGAATATGTTTATGCAATTACAAATATTAGACCTTGAAGTAATGAAGAAAAAATGTTCTGCACAAGAAAAAAGATCAAAATTATTATTAATCATTCTTTAACAGTTATTAATTCATATTATACAATGTATGTTTCCTGTTGCGAGTGTGTCTAAAGAAGTTGATATATGGCCTTTATGTTGCAACAATATATATAATCGATATATTGAAATTTATGAAGTTATGTATAATTTCTTCATGAATTTCGTTTTGTAGATATCTAGTACGGATCGAACTGTGATTATTTCATCTCTATTACATAATTAATTCTTGCTATTTACGAATCTGCAGGCTTATTTTGTAACTCTTAACGCAAATTTCGTTATTATTATAATGCTGCTGCGCACCTCTTTCACTATACTA